>NW_027315834.1:15507523-15527523 GCF_026437365.1 Eucyclogobius newberryi | reverse complement strand
CAAATTGAAGCGTGTCAGCCTGTCCGTCCGTGGGAGTGGGATCTCTCTTTGAGGTTTCTACTTCTTCCCACAGGCAGGGTCTAAGGGTCTAAAGGTCTAAAGGTCTAAGGGTCTGAGGCTCTGAGGCTCTAAGGGTCTAAGGGTCTAAGGGTCTAAAGGTCTAAAGGTCTAAAGGTCTAAGGGTCTGAGGGTCTAAGGGTCTAAGGGTCTAAGGGTCTAAAGGTCTAAGGGTCTAAGGGTCTAAGGGTCTAAGGGTCTGAGGGTCTAAGGGTCTAAGGGTCTGAGGGTCTAAGGGTCTAAGGGTCTAAGGGTCTAAGGGTCTAAAGGTCTAAAGGTCTAAGGGTCTAAGGGTCTAAGGGTCTGAGGGTCTAAGGGTCTAAGGGTCTGAGGGTCTAAGGGTCTAAAGGTCTAAGGGTCTAAAGGTCTAATAGTCTAAGGGTCTAAGGGTCTAAAGGTCTAAGGGTCTAAGGGTCTAAGGGTCTAAGGGTCTAAGGCTCTAAGGCTCTAAGGGTCTGAGGATGCTGGGACAGTTATCCATTTGCTAAATTCCTGTAAACATTGTTTAATCTGCTTCTGTTTCGCTCTAATATTTCATTGTCACCCATCGAGGCGACTGCTGCTGTGATTTTGGGCTTTACAAAAGTAAATTGAAATTGAAAAGTGTCTGAAATTGAAAAAACGGTACATATAGTTCATATAGTTTATAGCTTAAGCATCGGATGAATCATTAACAGAGATAAACAAAGAACACAGACGGCTGTGTTATTCAGATCAAATTCCCAGCAGAGGGACAGCACATCGGCCACAACCATAAAACCTAATAAAGCAGCCAGTACAACACGACTGACAGCACTCCCCAGGGCTCTCATGCTTGCTGGGCAGAAAACAGAACATCCATAAACACCCAGAAATATCAGCTTTTGTAAAAGCTTGTTAACAAAGTTTGTGAGCTTTCTCCTAACTGCAGACGTGGATGTCCCTGGGAGAAATGAAGTTCCAATTTTGTTTTGTCATCAATTATTCTTTTGACTTTGGTTTTGTCTCTGAATTGCTGTAATGAAGTCACCGACTGCTTGTCCTTCATCAAGTCTGGATGAATCATTTGGGGGACGGTGCCTTCCTCTCACCAGCTCATGGAAGCACTCGTTAGTAGACACATTTGTTCCCAATTCCCAATGAGAGAATGATGATACAGCAGTGATATGATAAATGTCACGGCTTTGAAATGTGTCCTTCAGATGTTCAATATCTCTCCTGATGCAAGGAGAACTTTTTGACCAGCCTCCTTTTTGGCAGTCTTCAAGTATTAAACATGTAGCTATACCTTGGATTTGATTTCAACCCCCCACAAAATAATTAAAAAGACATTTTTCTTAAGTATATCCAGAACGGTAGTGCCACATAACAGACCGGGGAAAGAAAAACACAGAAGGAAATGGTCCAGTATTATATGATAAGCTCAGATGATTCATAAAGCTCCAGGTAAACAGCTAATGTAAAACTGCAAAAGCACAAAAAAGATGGGAGAGAGCGTGGGTTACAGAGAAACATCCTATATTAACAGTTTTGCAACATACAAACCCGGCTTTTTTAGTCGTACCAGTCTGGAATTGGTCCGTTCCAGTGATTTTGGAGATTTGGTTTTGAATTTGCTGCACTGGTTAATTCAGTGTAATATCGTAGGTCCTGTCGGTTTGGTCTCTGAAGCATTCGTAATGTCATATTTATAGAAGAAGAAGAAGTGTCTGGCTTTTCGTGATTGTTAACTTTTTGGGTCTTTTTTGTAGAAACACTCGGTCAAATATTGACAGAGTGTCTCGTCGTCAGCTAGAAGAGCACTTTCAGAACAAGTCAAATCTAAAACATTATTATTTAACAACGCATTGAAAGGGAAATACTCAAATTGGGTAATGTTCAGCTCTCTCTGGCTGCTCCAAGCGGCAGAAGGAGACTTGTAAATGTTCAGCCAATTTAAAAGAGCTCATGACTAAATATCTGCAGTGACACTTACATTCAACGTATGATTTATTATGCTGTCAGAAAGAGCTATAATGATTAATTGACTAATTGTGATTAGTCAACTATAAATCAAAATCATAATCTGGATTAATCAGTCAATAAAATACGTATGAAAAGATATTTATAACAAATAAGGTGGTATTACTGAATTATAATATCAAAAAAGAATAACCAGTTTCAGATTCTCATCAATAATTCACTTTATTCATAAATATTCTCTATCTAGAAAGCTTTAGTCACCATATTTTAAAGAAAAAAATATATTTGAAAAGTCTCAATGTACAATAGAAACAATAGTTTGACCAGTCAAATAAGTTTATTTGAATAATCATAAGTGACAGCCTTTTGTCAGACGCTCCCTTGTTTTTGAGATGATGTTTTAAGGTGTGGTCAAAGTAATAATATGTAGGAAAGTGTTGGTCTTACGTTACAATCAACATCCGCAAGAAAATGTAAAGCTTTGTCATGAAATTTGAACAAAAAGGTCAAGACTCACTGGAAGGAATAAGGAACAATGCAAAGAAGAAAAGAACAAAGGTTTTAGAGGTACACTGTGTAACTCTTCTGGTATATTCAAATACATTTAGTACATTCTAGTACATTCTAGTACTTTGATCTAAGTCTTTACTTCTAGAAACCTCTCTGATGACAAGAGGCGGTGAAAACGGTTTGTGGCGTGTGACTTTACCTTTTATCGCTGCTTGAAACTTCCTCAGCTCTTTCTATAAAAGCAGCTCTATTATGTCTATTGTCTTTTTAAAGATGGCTTAAAATAAAAATAAGAATATATAAGAATACAGTCATTTTATGTTAATTTAGTACATGTACAATACACGTACATTGTACATGTATTAATTATTATGTCTTTAAATAAACATACAAAAAGGTTCAATTGATGAAAATCCAAGTCAAAATTGCATGGTTACAGCTACATTTAATTGTTCATTAAACTTTGTTTTAATTCATCACAACACAGATCTCCCTAGGAGCCATTTCACTCAGTTATTCCACATGACACTTACATTCTAAGTCACTAGTGAATATCATGCCTGATTTGTCTCGCTTGATAATGAGATGCTGTGACTCAAAGTTGACCTGATTAGCTAATTGATTAGTGACAGATTGTTACTTGTAGTGGTTAGCATCGTCAACATGTTTTAATAAACTGGATGGAAAAGCCCATTGTTCAAGACCTGAGATTTTTAAAGGGTCGTATGAGATCAAAGTCCACTTCCTCCACAGCACATAAGACAGAGTCAGTCTCTTTGTCTCTCTCTCTCCCTCTCTCTCAGCTTTAGTTAAGCATTAGTTATGTTTCCCCAGGATAAACGACCAATATTAAACTGTGTGGGTTTTACTTTGAGCCTATTCGAGGAGAGCGAGCCTGGCAGAGGAAACTTTCCTCTCTCTCACGATGCATGATACTCCTTTCTCTTTGGAAAGGACTATCTATTTGCAATGTACAAATGTACATCGCTTCCTTTCCTTGTGCCTTTGTTAAATATGACATGTTTTTGGGGCTGCGGGTCATCCACTGCCAATCTAGTGGCAGAACGAATGAAGTAAAACAAGAACGTCTTCTCCAGAGATCGGCGCTGTGGACACAGCAAGATAGAGCTTGAGGTCATGCATTTGTTTTATAAAGTCCTATCGATGTATCGGCTCGATACAAGGTGTCAATAATGTCAATGTGGTGGCAATACCAAGAGCCGATACTACTGAACTGCGAGCGTCTCATTTTGATGCACAGAGCTCTGAGCAGCAGGAGATCACCATAACAAGGCTCATAAACTGTTCTGCTCCCTAATCACAACCACACAAAACTGCATTTATTCAATTCAACTTTTCTAACCTTGTTTATGTTAAAGTGTGGTTTGACCCTTTACGCGTGGGACTTTGGACTTTTTCTTTATTTATTCCATTTTGTCCACCATCTTATAAAATAAGACTCTCAAGCTGCTTGATGTGCTGTACTTAGAAATTAAGCTGTAACCCTCAAATTAATAGGACTTTTATATACCACCTGGTAATTTTTGCTTTATTTCAAGCCCGTAAAAATAATTTTAATGAATTTACCTTCAGCTTTTAAATCAGACCATACATCCAGACACTAACTTTACTCATTCATATAATATATGAATGAGTAAAGTTGGTGTCTGGAAAAATCGTCCATTACGCCTTTAAATATTATTTAAAGGCGTAATGGACGATGGCAGAAGTGCGCATGACTTCCCCGTGCGGACTGATACAACACACACGTGCGTTTGTTTATTAGCGTGACGGATCGCATCGCATCTCTCGTCTCCTGTAGATTTCCGTCTTCTTCTGCGTCAGCTCGAACTGTCTTTCTCCGTCTTCATTTTGTCCGGTACACTGAGAGAACTATATTATGGTAGATCAATGCGCTTAGACACGCGGAAACGTGCTGCTCTCATGGGACGAGCCGACGCGGCTGCATGTGAGCAGTAGGTGCGTTTTATGATTGATACGTGGCAGGACTAATCGGCAGTGCACGCCACGAGGAAATAAGACTCAGATTTGGGCCAAAAAAATCGTCCATTCAACCTTTAACAAAGAAAACCTAGGCGAGATTTAGGCGGGAGCTTGTTTCTACTCATGATTAGAGTAAAACAGACATCAGAATCCAAAAGAAAGAGTCTCAGCTTCACTGTTAGAGAGCGATGTGTTCCACTACATGTAAGCACTATATTGTTCGGCGTGGGGATACGCTCTGTTCAATTAATAAAGGCGGAACCTCCTGTTCACTTCACTCCCGGGACCGGAGCAGTGAACAGTGCGGCTACCGATAAAAACGACACACGAGTCTCCTGTCCTGCATTATATACCTGGTGTACCAAGACTGAGTATTCTGCAAAGATGTCACAGTCAGATGGCACGGGAGAGAGTGCACAAGCTGAGCGAAACGCTGCAATGAACCCAACATTCACAAAGACTCCAGCCAATTGTTTGTGCTCCAGAGGTTCAAGAACAGCTTCAGTTTGAAATGGGGCTCATTTTTTTAGGTGTTTTAAAAAAAAAAAAGGCCTAAGTTAAATAACTATCTTCATCTTGTCGACAGATAATGTGAGGGTGCTCTTAAAACGACTCTGACTGAATCATTCCTCATGAAGAGTTGAGCCGGCTGAGAAGTGGGTCAGCCTGGATGAGATTAGGACGCCATCGCAGGGTGAAAAATGATGCATGGCAAAGTAGGAAAAGTATTTTAGTTCTAATATGATGAAAAATGAGGATCTGTAGCTGTTCTGGGGATGAAACGTAACACCTGGCTGTGGATCTGCTCTGTCCAGTGTGTGAGACCATTATCTCCCATTTACCATGTCAGTGTGGCAGATTAGAGGATGGGGAGAGGCCGTGAGGCACAACTCAACAGTGTCTGTCATTAGGAGCCCATATTCAGTAAGCTTAGATTCATGTGTATTTGTAAAGATCATTTCACACTTCTGTCTTGTATTTCACTTGAACTGAATGTTATTTGCGCACAAACACAGATCTCGTTTGAAGGTGAACATAATTGGCTCGGTGTTTTGGTCATCGGCATGAGCCAATCAGAGTTCAGACTTTGGAGGAACAAATGTGATTATTTTGTGTGCAAAATAGAACTACAGGGTTAAAAAGTCCAACTTGTCTGCATGAACCGTATCATTTAAAGTCCCATTTACATATCACAAAAAAACATCAAATCTAACAAAATCTTTTAGATCACCAAAACAGAGCAGAAAAGGAATTCTTCTCAGTAAATCAAATTAGACATTGGTCATCTTGGTAAATCACTGTCTTTCAGTAGTTTGTGCAGCACCAGGACACAGACTACTGTAAGTGCTGCAGTGGAAATAACCTCCCATTGCTGCTGTATGACATTCACTGTCCTTCCTCTATTTACCAAAAGCACTCAGAAAAAGCACTTTTCAGCCATTTTAACGTACTATTCAAGTTGTGCAATCAAGATTCAAAAGCAACACAAAAATGCATATTTTCACATAGGTGGAAAAATAAGCTCTGGTTTCTTTTTCATGGTTCCATGGGGCCTGGGGTGGAGGAACTGTGTGAACTGGGGAAAGAGGGCCCCATTGCTGTATTACTTTACACACATATTTAACAAGTGGATGGTCTGTGACCCTCAGGGCTGCACAGACGAATGGCCTGTCTCTGTCACACCTGCTCACAATGTGTCAGACTTCAACCTATATCGGCTGTACGTCCCACAATGTGCAGCCTAGAGGAAAAAGGAGGTTCTTTATAGACCACGGCCAAAGCCAAATTATACAAGCCGATTTCTCAAATTCCCAAACGGTATATTTCCTCTAAAATAAACTGTGTGAATTCGATGAACGTTGCTTAAATGGGCTCCTTTATTATTCATTAATTACAGAACAAGTCGGCTGTGAAATTGCCCCGTATGCTCACTTTACTTTGAAGTGATCAGATTTTTTCTCAGATGTTTTTGTGATCTAGCCTTGAATTGCTCTTTACCCCATATCTTGAAATGTTTGGATAAAAAAAACATCGATATTGACAAAAGATCTCACCTTTACACAGCATTAGGTGATGGTACAATCTAATTATAAATCATTTAGCAGCTCATGGCATCATTAAGTCTGGCACCGGGATACTTTTTGGGCAACTCACAAGACTCTGGCAAAGCAAAGTAACTAATCTGGGTTCTTAATGAAATACAATTAGAAGTTTAACCATAAAAATATAAAATCATTCTAATCTCTAAAAGTACAAGGACAATTAAACATGAATGATGAAGTGATTTGTGCACCATCACTGAGTTTCTTTTCAAAACAGAAAACCAGATGAATGCTCTCTTTATAAATGATGCTTGTGGCAGGACCTAAACTGATGGCAGAGTAAACTTCATGTTGCTCGATACGCATCATTCAAAGCACTGCCTTTAGTCCACAAATCCATTTGCTGCATAGAGTTCGAACATCTCTTAAACATAACTCTGCACACACACTATGCATTGCCCAGAAAAGAAATGATCGAAAGACTTGATTTGCCGGTATCTTTGTACAACAATTTTACACTTAACAATCAGATTTTGTTATAGTAAGTGCAGGAGAAAGACCTGTAAAACGACTGCACTGTAAATGTCTGTGATTATTTGCCTGAAATACACAGTACATAAGAGCAAAGTGGAGTTAAGGGAGCACGCTGAGGCAAAGTGGTGCAGTGGAAGCTATAGAGCACCAATTAAACACCTTTTATGTTATGGACTCTTCTATTTAGCAGCAACAGGAGATTTGCACACTCGATGGGAAGGTCATGTCTCCTCTATTACATTAGTCATATTAGCCAGCTTTTATTTTCATGGATGTTTCATTTCAACCTGTAATAAAGTATTTAATTAATCCACCAACTCATACATCTCATACCTATGCTGATAATTTAATAAATGTTGTGGTGTTTTGTGTATTCAGAAGCGACCACTGGGAGAAAATGCAAAGAAAAACACAATACTTGACATTTCTTAATTCATGATATAACTTTTAAAAGTAACTTACAAACAACAATGCTCAGCAAGATCTCTGCTGCTCATGTTTGACAAGAAAACGATTCGAAATGTGACAGGAGAAAAGAAATATTTTTACCTCCCGCTCACTTTGATGATTGAGGGTTGGCGTTTGACAGTGGCTAATAGACCACCTGTAACGTCGCTGTCTCCAGCCACAGTGGCCAGAGCAGGCGAATAAAGAGAGAGCACCATGACAACCCTCGGGGAACGAAAGCGGATCCCTTCACAGTAATTGTTCATTTTGACAATAACTACAGTACAGAAACATTTTAGGGAGAAACTTTCACTCAACCCTCCAGACGACAGATGAGTTTTATAGTATAAATGGGCACTTACTGAGCTCGCCGATGCTGCCCACTCGCGTTGCCAGCAGAGACTGTTCCAGGCTGCGTAGTTCTGCCTGGGTGTATGTATGGCTCTCACTGCCACGCCCGGACCGCTGCTGGTCCCGGTGCAGGTTTAGACTCTCGGGTAGACACAGCACTCCTGTGGACCACACACAACCATCATGAACAAGACTGGAGAGCAAACACAGATATACAACAATACTGTGTGGTTAAACGCCCTGAGGAGAGCTTTATACTAAGATTATGTAAATGTAATGCTTTGAATCATTACATTTGAACAATAAACTGCTCACTTCATCTGAAATAAAAGACACCAGAGTAAACCCCCCTCACTAAAGGTCAATTTAATATAAATGATCAAACTAAAATAACCAGTTGCCTTTAAACGGCTAATGCTGCAGCTCTTATGACCATAAAGGTACCAGAGAACATCAGCATTAACTTCTCATCAACGCGTTCGAGTCGTAAAAAGGTGCAGTCTCTTTAACACAAAGCCATTCCAATACTTTGTTAATTGTTCTTCATTTGGCAGTGTTCCCAGCCGGAGGAACGACATTAACACTGACAAAAAACCAGAGGGGTATCTAACACATCAAAACAGGCATTTCCAGAACCAGCTTGTATGAAACAATGGAGTAATTACTAAATGCGTCTCTCAGTGAACAAGAGGCAGGCTAATCCGAAAGAGTATATCGTGACAGTGATTTTTCAGGACATAAAGTGACAGATGTGTAAATGCTACAGGAGAAAGTCGAGCAACAAATGCAAATTCCACTCAGCAAACTGTAATTACAACATGAGCCGTTTTGTACAAAAGACCTTCATAAAGACCTTCAAAATGGACATGGAGCAGTATCTCTCGTAGTCACTCTAACAATATAACGCTGTGACCAAGTGTTCAGAAATGTCCCTTTCCCACAGTGTCCAAGGAATCCAGAACTCCCTGGTCAGGTTCTGGTTCCCACAGTCTTTCAGGAGGTCCACTTTGTATAGAAGCAGCAAATAAGAACATGAGTTTGTGTTTTTTTTCAATTAAAAAATGAAATATGAAATACTGTATCACTTTTCCCGAAAAATAAAGATTGAAGTAATCATTGTAAAGGCAGTGCTTGTGTTCACATGTGCATGAATAACCCGGTTATGAGCAGGTTTTTAAAATCCCCTGGTTTTGTGTGCGTCCATGTAAACACAGTATCCTGCTAATGAGAAACCACTGAATATTCCGATAATTCATAATACTGGCATGTAAACGCAGTATCCTCCTCACCAGTGCTGCTACTGAGCATGTGCAAACTAAAGAAACATATTTGGCAGGAGTCGAATCTTTCTACCATTTGTATAATATTATCATCACGGCCAGCATTTCAGAGCAAACTCATTTATGTGACGATGTTCTCAGACTGAGCTGAGACCGTATCCTTTGGCTGTTTGAAAAGTGTTAAGAAGTCACAAGCTAGAACGGTTAGCTCCTTTCCAGATCTGTGCCATACTTTTCATATACCACTCAATAATATCCGGAGTATTCCGATTCCGCATGTAAACAGGGATGATGAGTGTCCTGGTTTCACTGAAATCTTTATAAACCAGTAAAAAAGTAAGTGAAATAATCGAAAATCCACTGACCGATTAATCGACTAAACGACTAAGAGACAGAAGTTCTAAATGCCACACTCTGGAACACTCCAAATAAAGTGATCATAAAAGCAGGTAACAGCCCCTCCACCAGAGAAGTTACCTTGCACCTTGAAATAAAATAGTTTTCAGCATTTTACAAAATAAATCACATTGGTAATCCACAGCGTTATTATGAAAATCAATGAGTTCTTGTCCATCTACTGGCCTTTTTCTCCACTGCCCCCTGCTCTCCAAACTGTCCTCTCAGATGGATGGCAGGGCGCGGGGAGGCCTTTGCTGAATAATTCATTCTGTCAGATCGAGCCGTATAAACAAGTCTCTCTTTCCCTGCACCGCCCACTCTCCCTCTCCATGTTATCTCTCTCCAACAGTTGGCTTAAAAAACTGACTAAGAATATTTGATCCTGGGCTGTTAGTGTAATGAACATCAAAGGTGAGAGGAAAGCTGACTGGATCCTGCTGAGTTTGTAAAACACAGTAAATGCAGCGGTGGAGGTTGCAGGGGTGACGTCGACACACATGTCCAACAGGAAAGGTCACATTCATTCAAACAATGTCAACCAATTTCTGCATGATTAGCTTGTGTGGCAAAAAGCTATCGCACCTGCTACTTTGGGGGGTTTCTCTCCTCTGACACGTGCAATAAATGATTAAGCGCTTTATCAGGCCTTACATGGAATCGTTGCCTGAATCTGAATTATATGGTGAACATGTTAAACTCCAACCTTAGACATGCAGGTTCAGTGGAGTTTAAAGGTTGAGAGGATCAATGAGGTGTATCTTTGTCTATATTTTGGAACACTAAGGATGTACTTTGTCTTTGAATTAGGAAACAAATACATTAACCTCCTACATACATTAACCTCCTAGGATCTGGCGTCCACATATGTGTACAACACATTTTGGGTTGTCTAGACCACTATAGACATTCTCTACAAAGTTCTGGTGTCCACATTTGAGGTCTTTATACTGCCACTTAGGGGTTTCAGAAGGTTTTAAGTCATCTCATGAGGTCCCAATCAGCCCAAATAACAAAGAGAAGTCTGGCGGTAATGCAACACTTGGATGCCAACCGCCATAAAACAAAAACAACAGCAACAACAGCAACAACAGCAACAACAGCAACAACAACAACAACAACAACAACAACAACAACAACAACAACAACAACAACAACAACAACAACAACAGCAAAGAGAAACGAATAAAGCAAGCCATGCAAGAGTTCATGTCCTAAGAAGGTATTGAGATTCATCATGTCTTCCTTTCATACTTTTGTTTGATCAATTTTAAGACAAAATTGGTTGTTTTTAAACTTGACCTGTCTCAGTGAGCAGGTCTTACTTTGTCTTAAAAACATGGTCTATCATTGTGGTCTATCATGAACACGATATAATATAATGTCGGTGAAATCCCTAAATTCGCTTATTGACAATGACTCTTGGATGAGAGTCGAAACGTCTATTTTTTCTAAACTGAGTCCAGATTACTACAACTGAAGCTTTTTCTACACTATATAATGATGCTTATTTGATCCTTGCATTTGCAGAGAAAGACGTTTTTTTTGTACTTCTCAAGTTTGTGCCCATGTTCTGCTGAATGTATTTCATTCCTGTGTACTTTGAAAGCAGTAACTTTGATAACATAAGCCTACCATCTGTCACTTGCCATCTGCTATTTGAATAATTGTTTGCTTAATATTACTTTTGTAGTAGACGCTGTGTACTGTGCCTTCGCAAAGTTAACGTAATAAGTCATTTTTAGGATGAAAAAAGGATCCGCAGGTCTGCTTTCGACAGGATTAAGATTAACGGCATATTCCTTCAGCTCATTTGGGGATTTTCACTCTGCCTAATATTTGGACACTCCACTGGCTGTGAGGCGTACAAAGCACATCCACGATTAGTTTTCGGGGGTCAGGCACGATTTCTTTGTATGAAAAATCCTCTTTGTCATTTCCATCCTTTTCTTATTGGTCAAGGTCAATGGGGTCACAGTTGTGCACCCGGCATTTCATTTGTAGAGACGATCGTTGCCCCTCTGACTGCGGATCGCCTGCTCGTTCTCCAATTGATTTCCTGTATACAGCAGCAAAAGTAGTGGCTCTCCCCCTTGTCAGCGAGGAAACTCTGTCGGAATATTAACAGGTAGTTACCATGGCAACAGGAAGGGATGCCTTAAAGCGCTATGATTGGACGATTCAAGAACTTTTTTTTTCTTTTTTGGTGACTGTATTCTTGTAAGAGGAAACCTAGCGAGTTCGAAGAAGAAGAAGAAGAAGAAGAAGTATGTGCTTAAAACCTCCTCAGGAGCTCAACGCTGCTCCATAAGCAGAGAAAAACAATAGATTCAGAGACGTACCATATGTATTATAGGCCCCAGCTATTAAAACCCACATCAATAATAGATTAAATGCACTTGGGACTTTCACATAAGTAGTGTGATTGGTAAAATGATTAAACGAGCAGTAATAATATGGGTGAAATGTCAGATCTACTACAATTCAGCGGCAGCAGTAAAAGAAATAATCAGTCTATACGGCTGAGTGGACATATGGATCTATATAGTCCAAATCCCAATGCACTCTTTTTCACATGACTCTGGCAGACGCATCATCCCCGCTGTGTAAATCATGTGTGATTACACAGTCACAGGCTTAGTATGAAAACACATGGAGATTTGCTGAAGCCGTAGGAAGGTGTGCATTAGATGTGAATTCGAAATTAGAAGGTAAATATTGAGCCACAGCTGACTGTCAGTGAGTTTACTGATCAGAAGCACATACATTCAAGGCTACGAAAATATGTTAAGGTTTCTATAAAGTGTGCTACAAAATCTGAAAATCCTGAGGTCGGAGTCATTAAATACAATTCTAAACAGTTTATATATCTCTCATGAACAGAAAATAATAAATATATGACAAAACCTTATAAATTTGCTTGAATATCTAAGTTATTTTGTTAAGATATTCCTTTATTGTCCCACATGGGGAAATTTCATTGGTGCAAGGCAGGTAGATACAGAGGTAGACACAGAAGAACAGATCACTTATAGGAAGTCTGAAAAACACTTTCAGTAGAAGATCTCCTATAAATAAATAAAAACTCCCATAGACAAATAAATAAATAAATACCATTGCATGTGATCCCGACAGTAATTGCACATGAATATGTGTCACGACAGCACATAGATTGCACATGAATTTCACAGTAATTGCACATGAATTGCACATGAATTCCAACAGCAATTGCACATATGACAGAATTGCACATCAGTATTAGGTTAGGTCAGTATTGCGAGTGTTCAGTACTAACAGTTTTTGTTATAAAGTCTGACAGCAGCAGGAAGGAAAGACCTACGGAACCTTTCCTTCACACATCGAGGGTGGATCAGTCTCTCACTGAAGCTGCTCTCCAGAGCGGACAGAGTGTCCTGCAGGGGGTGACACTCATGGTCCAGCATAGATGTGAATCTAGCCAGGACCCTCCTGTCCCCCACCTCCTGCACCGAGTCCAGAGCACAGCCCAGGACGGAGCTGGACTTCTTGATGACTCTGTCCAGCCTCTTCCTCTCCCTCTCTGTGATGCTGCTGCTCCAGCAGGCCACACCGTACAGGAGGGCTGATGCCACCACAGAGTCGTAGAAGGTCTTCAGGAGTGGCCCTGTCACTCCAAAAGACCTGAGTCTCCTCAGGAGGTAGAGCCGACTCTGGCTCTTCCTGTACAGTGCGTCTGTGTTATGAGTCCAGTCCAGTTTGTGGTTCAGATGAACACCCAGGTACTTGTATGAGTCCACTCTCTCAATGTCCCGTCCCTGGATGTTCACTGGTGAGGGGGCAGTGGGGTGGCATCTGCGGAAATCCACCACCATCTCCTTGGTCTTCCCCGCGTTGATGAGGAGGTGGTTCCGCTGACACCAGTCCACAAAGTCCTGCTCCAGTCCTCTGTACTCCGCGTCATCGTCGTCCGTGATGAGTCCGATGATGGCAGAGTCGTCAGAGAACTTCTGCAGGACACAGCTGTCCGTGTCATGTCTGAAGTCTGCAGTGTAAAGGGTGAAGAGAAAGGGCGCAAGGACAGTGCCCTGGGGCGCCCCCACACTGCAGGTCCGAGTGTCAGACACACAGTTCCGGGCTCTCACAAACTGGGGTCGGTCTGTGAGGTAGTCCAGGATCCACTCTGCCAGGTCATACTCCACACCAGCCGTCTCCAGCTTGTCCCTCAGGAGCAGCGGCTGGATGGTGTTGAAGGCGCTGGAAAGATCGAAGAACAGAATCCTCACAGAGCTGCCAGGCTTTTCCAGGTGAGAGAGAGAGCGGTGCAGCAGGGAGATGACGGCGTCCTCCACTCCGATGCCAGACCGATATGCAAACTGCAGCGGGTCCATGGCTGAGCTCACGGTGGAGCGGAGGTGGTCCAGGATTAGCCGCTCCAGTGTCTTCATCAGGTGGGACGTGAGAGCCACTGGCCTGAAGCTGTTGAGGTCTTTGGGGCGCGGTGTCTTAGGCACAGGTACCAGACAGGAGGTCTTCCAGACCTGTGGTACCACCCTCAGCTTCAGGCTCATGTTGAAGACATGCTCCATAACTCCACACAGTTCATCTGCGCAGGACTTAAGGAGCCTGGGGCTGATGCCATCAGGTCCTGCTGCCTTCCTCACTTTAATCCTCTTCAGCTCACTCCTCACCTGTGCTGCTGTGACAGTCAGTGGTTGGCAGGGGGACCGTGTGCTGGGGGGATGGGTGAGTCCAGGCGAAGTGGGGAGCTGATGGTCCGGGACAGATAAGCGAAGAGGAACAGATGCAGGGCATTGTCCAGCTGTGGAAGAGGGAGCATGCAGCTGTGCAGGGGGAGGGGCGGGTGACTGATCAAACCTCAAGAAGTGAGCATTTAAATCAATCACCCACTGTAGATCCCCCTCTGTCTGGGCAGGGGGGATTTTGAAGCCCAAGATGGTTTTCAGGCTCCTCCAACTCCCTGAATGTTCTTTTGCTGCAGCTGCTCCTCCATCCTCCTCTTGTAGCCGGCCTCAGCCTGCCTGATCTTCCTCCTCAGCTCCTTCTGCACAGTCCTCAGCTCCTCCTTGTTCCCTGACCTGAAGGCTCTCTTCTTCTCCTTCAGCAGAGCCTTCAGTTCACGGTTAATCCATGGCTTGTTGTTTGGAAAACACCGCACCGTCCGGGAGGGAACAATGTTCTCAAAACAGAAGTTGATGTAGTCCGTGATGCACTCTGTGATGGTGTTGATGTATATAAATATATATATATATATATATATATATATATATATATATATATATATATATATATTTATATACATATACATATATATGATATACATATATGATATACATATATATATATATATATATATATATATATATATATATATCATATATATATATACATATATATGATGTATATATAGTATATAAAGTGAACTTTATATACTGTATCTACACCCCAGCTTATCTATGGTGTCTTATTAAAACACAGACGCAAAAGGGTGATTATCTCTGTTATTTGTTCATGAACAAATGTTATCTTCCCTCTGACCCTCTCAAATCTCACCTCCGCCGTGATTACCGCACATATTTACATTTGCCAACAAGCTAATTAGGCCTGCCTAGGAGATAATGATATCACCCACATCTGTTAGATATTTGTACTGATACCAACTTGTCATTATTTAGCACTGCAAAAGGCTGTGATGCAAGACCCAAGGGAAATGAATCATTTTGCACTGACATAAGAAGCATTGTTATTGTCTATGTACATTATTGTCACAGTCTTGATGTTGTTAAAGGGTTGAACATTCAGATTATTTTCAGTTGACACATAAAGTTGTTTGTATTTGGCCACTGAGAAAGATAGTTAGACCTTTATGTTTAATTTAAAAACATAAAACACAATGGGGAAATTCAACAATTATTCTCCAGCATTATGTAATAGATTAGTCTTTATTATTATTCAATAAAAGAGCTACCAAAACACCCCATAATAATCCTCGAAGGTTGCTTTGTTTCCGTAAAGTCACCAAAGTTGTAAAGATAAGTCGGCACATTTATTACACCAGATGGACGGCAGGTGCAGTACCAAATGCTTGGCTCTATTTCTAATCTCCATGAAGAACAATGGGCCAAATGATTATACATCAGGACAGCTTTGTCCTTTCACCACAGCCGGGCAGACGGCCACTCAGACTCAGATTGTTATTTGCATACATTATATTTGCGTTGGTTTCTATGTGTTCTGTGAACCAGCTTATAAAAACTGTCAAAAACAATGTTACTAAAATGACTACTATGAGTCAGTGTTGGAAATCAAAAGGCTGAACACTGCGTCATAGCCATATGGTGACTGGTAAGACATTACTGACATTAGTCTAATCAAACAGTCTTTTAGTAGAGCGGGTTGATCGATGCTGCTGTGTTTTGATTGAGTGATCTTGCATTACACAGCGTGGGCACATCTGATCCAATACAGAAGCCACATGAGATCATTTCAATATTGTCACGGTGACTGAAGACTTTAGTGGGAACTTTTCAAAGCTCACCATTGGGTTCTACAATCATTTTAGGGATTGTGACATACTGATCATTTATCATTAGCATGTTGTAAATACTGACCATGGTCATCCTGGTTTATGAATCAGTACATGATGTATGACTTATTCATGTGTCATCTAGTCCCCTGCCTGTCCCATGCTGTCGTTTGGACTCCAAATAGAACACAGATCTAATTTGGCCAGTTGCAGCTGACATTTGGATCCCTTGCCCTATGGGAAGGGTAACATTCTCACATTCGAATGCTGCTATCTGCTCTGCTTTCTTCACATGCTGCATCAGTCACATACAAGTTGTACAGAAATTCTCCTAAAGGAAGCAGCATTGATCAATAATATTCCCAAAATGCCATTAAGCATTGAAAGATATGAAGCAGCCCCAATGAAACGTGAGGCTGCAAAATGAGAAAGGTCAAACACTGGACAAAGTGGTTTTCCAATGAACACAAGCCTTTTTGACACCAATTAGTTTTTTACAGAAAGAACTACTCAAAAAAGGAAGCTAGGGGAAGTTTGTTTGAGAAAGACTTTGCAAGTCTATTACATTGTGTCCTGCTGTGTCTTAATGAACTGAAAGAAAACAATAACTCTGGTTATTTTTTAGATTATATTCAAGACAAACTTTACTCAAAGTCAGCGGTTACACACTCATGCACTAAAAAGTTCAAAGAATCATTGACTAAAAAGTGTACAATTGATTTTAGGTTCAACAGTTCTGATCACGTAAGAGCTAATTGTGCTGGCTTACTTTTGTTTCCTACTTTGTAACGCATCATAATGGTCAAAACATATAATTTGCAGATATTAATTTTAGTTTCAAAAAAGGCGTAGCAAAAGAATAATACAAATATAATAACATAACAAAAGTGTCTGCTTGGGCTTTTCTAATGCACCATAATAACATACCAGCTCTGAGGCACCCACTGTAAATAAAGAGTGTCAAATAAACAATTTCTTCAGATATAAATTGATTTATGAAGTGCTAAAATGTGACTGTATATATATATACAGCGTATATATATATATATATATATATATATATACAGCGTATATATATATATATATACAGCGTATATATATATATATATATATATATATATATATATATATATACATACAGCGTATATATATATATATATATATATATATATATATATATATATATATATATATATATATATATATATATATATATATATATATATATATATATATATATATATATATATATATATATATATATACAGCGAAAATAGGCTTATCATCTCACCAAAGATGGATATTTGACGCTCGAGGGTGGTTATTTTTTCTGTAAAGGAAAGGCTGGAAAAGTGCTAAGAAGACAATAGCCATGCTGTAAGTCAAAAGCTGGTGCTGACCCGGAGTGGCAGCTCTACATTTGGGGGCGATATGAATTGCTGGTGATGTTAAAGATGCTGATGTGGCCGTACATCGTGTTGGCAGGTCACCAGGCTGCGGGGTTTCTGTGGTCAGTCATGTGAGGTTACACAGCTGTGACTGGCCGCCTGCTGCCCGGGGACGGCCCCTCGGCTCACTTCACAGGCCCCCATAGCTGCAGCGCTCACGTCCCTAAATGAAAGAGCGCCACATGACAGGGGTGATCAAGAGAGTGTGAAAGAACAATGGGCAGCGACCACAATGGACTCGCGGCGTGCTTGCAGGTGCAGCGGGAGGAAGAATGGGTTTGAAATAAAAGTGATGGATGATACGAGACGCCTGGACATTGGTTTGGAGTCAGGAAATTCTGCTTTAGGGTTTTACAAATCGACCAAAGATAAGGCATAGTTGTCATTTAATTTACATTTTGGAGTGTTAAAAATTACTATTACTAACCCTTTTCTAGGTGATCCACAGCGAGAATTGCTCCTCATTATGTAACGCTCCATCAAGGACAGGAACCACCATGACTCTTATACAGACAGCATAGTCCAGTCACGGAAAACAAGGGAGATGAATTGTTTATTCTCTGATTACCTATGATAACACAAAGCAATGGGGCAGAGTGAATTATGTATGAGCAGACGTTCCCAGGCCATTGCCCCAATGCTCACTTTTACCAACACAGAGTCATGTCATGTGACCTGTGGGCATCCACTCACATTGCCCTGACCTCCTTGCGCCAAGCCAGATGGTCATAGTCACTGGTCACTGTCTAGTCAGCTATGCAAGAGGAGCACAAAATACAGTCTATATAAAAAAAAAAAAAAAAAAAGGAAATAAGTCCCGTGGTTAAAGTGTCTCTGACAGGTTGGACGACTCATTGAACTGAAATGCAGTTAAGTTTTATATATTTAAATCTTTGCTGAAAAAGAATGAAAGTTTTATCCAAGAATTGCTCCTTTTATAGGTTTATAATTTCACTTCCTGTCTGAAACTGACCCAGCCAACACTGGGAAAAACTCTTCAAAAACTCATCTAATTTCAAAACATTTTATTTGACAAGTGAAAAGATATGAAAAGCAACTTCATTTTGTTGAAATATGTCTAAAAAGTAGTTTATTTTGTGTAATTTATGCATAAACTTTGTCTGGGATGAGTGAATCTAATGTAATTGTCTACAAATGTTTCAACTTTCTCCACAAATAACTACTTGTTATAAAACTATAATGTATATGTACAACAGGTATAAATACACAATAAAGTCAAAATTAGAAAATGGTAACAATTTGCCATACTTCCTTTAATAGTGCATGATTTGACATAATGAATGCTCAGTAGAAGCTGTGAGGACAAGCCCTGTTCTGCCTTCATACCCAGTAAGTCACGCTTTATAATAGTTTGATTAAATTAATACACGAGACACAAACATCCCCTGAAAATGCCCAGTTAAAGTTAAAATGCCAGTTTATCTTTCAGTGTTGTTAAGTGTGCGCCAACTGCATTTACTTTAGAAACCAAAACTGAACCCGATTTGTGCAATAATAGTACTCTGTCACCTTAGACATGACACTCACAAAGCATCGCATCATGTCTAATACACGGGAGCTCAATTTCACAAAATAAGGGGCTAAATTGAAGGCTGTTTGTCTGTTAAATCTCCAAATTGTCAGACATGGTCCTTCTACTGCCCAAACTAAAATACAGAACTCAAGGCTCAGCAACACGTTGGACCTCCAGCCATTAATGTGCATAGTTCATTTTCCCAAGTCTCCATCCACTCCTTTGTATGAGCAGCTTTTTTGTTTTTATATTCAATTGACCAACTTACAATTCATTTCTGTTTAATGTGCATTTGTACATCGGTTAAAATCACTGTCATCAAAGTATCTTCTTTTTAATGAATTGAAAATAATACACTGCATATAAAAAAAAGAAATTACTACATTTGCAAAGTCCAATTTGGATCCAGATCTAATTGTGTGCCCTGTGTGAGCAAAGGTCACTAGGGCCCAGTTCCCTCAAACTGTCCCTGGAGGCAGATTAACATAGATTGTTCTCACCAAAGATGAGTGCAAAGGATGTGTCAGATCCCGTTGCAGATCACTTGCCACACTAACACAGACGTTTGAGGAAAAAAGTGGATGATTTGGCGTGAACACAGTGCTCTGAAATCTGAAATTACGCCGTGGCTCGGCTGACTGCTGCCCTTGCGTGACTTTGGAGCTGTGACACACAGTGGTCTATTTGAAAGCAGATAAATCCCCCTGACGGGTGACAGAGGCGCAGAGATGAGAAGCTTACTGTCTGACTCTGATGAAGCTTTGGATCCGGGTAAGAACATAACAGAACAAGTGAAGTTACAAAACATCAGGGACACCTAGGCAGGCAATCCTAGAGGTGAACTGCGGAAATGATTATGCTTCTGTTGACTGAGAATAGACATTTGACCCTGAAGCTAAAAGGGTTAGATGTTGTTCAAACATGTAAAGTCTT
>NW_027315834.1:15240023-15500023 GCF_026437365.1 Eucyclogobius newberryi | reverse complement strand
GATTCTCCTCACGATTTGCTGCTCACAGAAGGAGGACCGATTTCTTAAAAAGACTTCAGACTTTTGCAATGTTCTGCAGCCTACTTTTATTCTATACAGATTTGAAGTTGTAGCAGCAGATGCAGGAAGAAGTGAGATGATTCTCAAATAATTAGCTGTACATATAATAATAACAATAACAGTATATTCAGAGTGGTAATCACAAGTACTATTGATTGAGCCATGGCTGCCCAGGGTTTACAGGAATCAACATGAAATTGTAATTAACAACGTTTTAGACCCCATTATTTGCACCTATTTCCCCTGAGGAGCAGTTGAAGATGTGTAAAAAGCCCTGTCGTTTCAGGGCTTTTTGCCCACATGAGGAAATGTTTTTACTTCAAAGGAGAAAACAACCCACTTCCTTCTAAAATTAGTAAGTAAAATCTCTCGTGATGGTTTTATATCAGTAAAAGGCCTGCTATACACGGCTGTGATGCGTTTTCTGAACCTGGTTGTTTGGAGACATAAAATGTATGTCATGTGTTCAATTATAGAGCTGGGGAATCGTTCATCCATAGAGCACCCTCTCCATGGGAAGAGTTACCTCTGACCTCAGGTCATCCACAGATCAACCAAAAGTACTTGGGCACAGCAGTGTTTGTACCACTCCATCTCCTCCACACTCCACATACTCTGGGAACGCAAAACATATCCTGAGATCTGGAAATATAATGAATTTATTTTGGGGTGATTGGGGTGGTTTGGTCTTGTGTGTATTTTAAATCATAAGTGGGAATGCTGACAAATGCTTTTAATCAGATTTAATAGGGCTCAAAAGAGTCAAGTGCAGCCCCCTCCGGACTAAAGCAGACAGTTAAAACAAGCTAAGTTTTGCATGACTTTTGGCAATGTTCTGCTTTTTTCAATTGAGGTCAGAGCCCCAGTGAGAAGCAAAAAGCTGCTGTAGGCCGCACGTGCCATGAGTTCACTGCGAAAGCCTCTGCTCATTAGCTCATCCAAACAGCAGATCACACACAACAACAACCAACGAAACAAGTCCAACACTGAATCACATCACACTGTTTTTGTTTTGTCAAGTCATTATTACCAAGCAGATTTGTGTCAGATTTGCTGTTACTTATAATTAACCATGATATTAACCATATACCGCATATTATTCAAACTCAAGGCAAGTTGTTGTTTGACAATATAAACTAATGATTTGATCGTTGAAGTTTATACATTTAGTACACCTCAGAATATACACTTTAACACCTCATTTGTATGAATTCCGTCATGTCTCTGGTTTGATAAGCATCTGGCGTAACAATATGTGAATTTGTGTTACAAATGTGTGTACGCCACTGCAGAGGTAATGCGCCGACTGCAGTGTGAATGAAGGTGACAAAGGATAATTATGGGAAAGCTTTTAATGGCACTTTACGATTCATTCATTCATTCATTCATTTTCTACCGCTTGTTCCCTTTTGGGGTCGCGGGTGACTGGAGCCTATCCCAGTGACTTCGGGCCTTAGGCGGGGTACACCCTGGACAGTGGCCAATTTGTCGCAGGGCCAACACAGAGACATAGACATTACAGACAGTTCACTCTCACATTCATTCACTAGGGCCAATTTAGAGTCACCAATGTTACCTAACACATGCATGTCTTTGGATGGTGGGAGGAAGCCGGAGAACCCGGAGAGAAACCCACGGTAACACGGGGAGAACATGCAGACTCCACCCAGAGAGATCATGTGATGTTGGTCTGCACTTCAAGATATCAAGACAAAATCTTTTTTCTGGCAGATCAAAAACCAAGTCAAACATCAACACTGGCTAAAACTTTATTTGCAGCTGGTTTTCAGCTTGGCTCATGGACATATTCAGTATTTATAGTGTAAATTAAAGCAGTGTGATGTATTCAAAAGCACCTCTGCCAGTGCACAGCTTTGCATTATACTTTCACTTGACAAAGCTTCTGTGGATGGACTTGTTGAATAGCGAGGGAAGAAACATGTAGGCTTTATGAAGAAGACCTGAAAATAGATGAGCAGAAGAGGGTGAGCAGAGGAAAGGGAGAGGATTGGAGAGGATTGGAGGAGACGCACAGCACCCAGCTGAGGCTTCTAAAGTAGCCTCTATCAAACCTTTAGTGCAAATAATTATGATATTTTACAGAAAGGCCTAATTGTGGTATAAAAACCCTCTCACTCGACCTGGTTGGAGCTTCTAGAGTTCATTTGCAGTAGCACTTTATGTTTACATTTTTGGTACCACTTTATAATACAGTTTTTCTCGATTGCTTTTACCTGCTTAGGTAAACTAGAACCCACTTGTCTTTATGACTTCTTTCTTTGCACAGCAGAAGTCATCTCTTGCGAATGTGTTCATACATTTTCATTGGGTTCACACATTTCTCACACCCTTTTGTAAAACATTTAACCCAGACGTCATTCAAAACCCTCAAACTCTGTTGGTTTTCCCGCTAAACAAAAGGAAAACATCTCTTCACATGTGGTATGGATTCCTTGCATAAGTCTGAATCACTGATTCACCTGTGAAACTCCTTTGCACAATTCTTCAATTAGCGATCACTCACTCTGCACCTATAGGTGCCCAGGAAACAGGTGCTGAAGAATGTCAGGGCTGGATATGTCATGCAAGGAGATTTTTCCCTCGATGCCAAAGAAAATATGGAATGTGATGTGGATGAACCTGTGGCCCTTTCATCGTGAACAAATAGACAATGACTAATTTGAACACAGTAGTTACAGTTTATTCCCATATTTTTCCATTTTTCTCTGTATTTCAGTTTTAAGCCAAAGTTTTGAGAATAATGGAATGGAATAGTTTCTGATTTTGAGTATTTCAGTGTAAAGTATAACTATGTAAAGCGAGGAAATGCCACTGACATGTCACAGGACATGTGGCTGCACTGGTTCATATTGATGGCCATATTTTTTATGTTGTTGTCCAGTGTGAAATGATTGATTAAAGATGCTTTTGAATTGGAAACACGTTGTAGTGTTTGAAGGCAAGATTTGCTTTAGCTGCATGTTTTAAGTGTTTTGAGAGAATTACAGCCTTTTGCAAGCAAAATGTGTCATTTTGTCCAGAGAGCTTTTGTTCAGACACGAGTGTGAACTGTTCTGAGAATGTGATGTCAGAGGTGACACAGGGATCAAAACCATCAAGAAAAACTATAACTATACCTTAAATTACCTTAACAAAGCATGCATACTGTACAGTTTATTAAGCATGATTCACGCTTAGAAAACTACTTATTGAAGGTTAAGATTGGGGTTAGGGTCTTTGTTCATGCTTTACTAAGGATTTCAAAATTAATACAGTAGTATCTGAACTTATCTTAACTGGAACCTGGAAACATGTGTCTTATTCTTTCTATGTTTTAATATTTACATTGTGATTGTTATTTACATTGCTTTGAATAGAGCGGTAAAGGTTTTATAAATAAACTCGGTATGGGATTAACAGACTCGTCGTGCTTGCATGTGAAATGGCCGAACAGCAGACACGTGGTGAGACAAACTTCAACTTTCACCAACTTTAGTAGAACAGCGAACTGACCCGAAAACATGTTAGGATGTTGTTGGAAATACCAAGACCAATGAAAACAAATAGTTTTTCTGTGCATAAATATTTCTCTTTGATAGTCTAACTTCTTTGCTGCAAGTGTGTGCGTCTTATCTTATCTCCACGCAATCCTGGCCTTACATATTTGGGACGAGTGGGGACTTTTACATAAGAGTCTTTTGAGGCTCTCAACAGTTCTCACATTAAAACTGACTCAAACTGAACAACACATAATTCAGCATGTTCATCTGCTGCAAATAAAAGAAAGACTAAAAGCAGACAATAATCAGATGTTCTGCAGATATAGTGACAATGTATAAAAGGGTAAGGCAGACTATGCCACGATCCTGCCCAGAGGATACTCACCCTAGACTTTTATCTTAGCTAATAGCAGATCAAGTATGAGTAGAACTAAAACAGCAGCTTTTCGTATCAAGATCTCACCTCTTTTTGATCAGCTTTTACCTAAGATGACTCCAAACAGAAATAATCGAGACAAGACCGATGAATGTTTCAACATGTTGCCTAATGTAACTTGCTGTCATGTAGCTGCCTGCGGGTACATATTCGTTGGATTATTCAGGCTGCCGTGGGCTCTCTTCGGGTTTTACCTCGGCTGTCCTGCTCTAAGTGTCAAGAGAATTGTTCCTCTAAATTTACCCAAGAAATGTTGGGAGTGTCTTAAGCCACTACTCATGATGTTTTTCAAAATAAGACACAATAAGCATGAATTGTATGCTAAAATAACCAGATCTCAGTGTGCAAGAAAAGCCCAAATGTGGCTGGAGGTGCTGCAGTGGATGAGAAGAGCAGAGGAGACTCCCCGTCCCAGGCACAAACTAGCTTATAATACTACATTTGCTTTATGACATTAAGGTTGTGGCTCAGGGGGGAGCTTACAGGTTAGGTTGTGGAATACATATCAACCACAGACGTCCAAATGCAAAGAAAAACTTCCTCTAACTTAGTCCTCTAACCCACACTCTCACATCCACCTCCTCCTGAAGACAGACTCTAAAAGTGTGGCCCAAACATGAGCGTGTTCATCTGCTCAGCCGACTTCCCACGCCTGTTATCATTAGAGTGGTAAAGCAGTATATACGGTAGCACTTAACATTAAAATGTATCATGCGGTTACATAAAACACTGCCAATCAAAACACTGTTGCTTCATTATAATATAAACAAAACAAGAAATATATATGTTATTTCAGCTTTCATAGACCTTTTAGATGTGATTCCAATGACATAATACATACTTTGCAAGAACAAGTAGGGAAGATCTGCGGCAACTGAGAGACATATTTCTGTAAACCTGACAGCCCCTGAACACAAACAGAATTAAAATGAGCACAATCTGCCTTAAAAGTACGTCACTGAGTGGAGCAGTAGGGCAATGACAAAGAACATGACTCAAGTGAAGAGGAAACGAGGAACCTTGGAAAGGCTCGTAATGTGCCGAATCTGTGCTATAGCGCAAAACGATCTCGTACGAACTATTATTGCAATAAAAATGTGTATAAAGTGAGGATAAGCTAAAAATGTTTGGTGTGATACAAATGCATTACATCTGCCTGGAGGGGAAGCAGCTGGGCCAACCTGAGTCATACTTTTTCACCTCCTACAACTCCCTGTCACAAACTGTCTTCAACAAAGCCTCCGTAATCAATCACTCTTTCTCGTCTCACACCGACATTTAGACAGTCTACATCGCAAATAGGAAAGCTTTAGTGTGAATTGTTCCTCGCTAGAATCCAGAGGTGGTGAAAGGAGCTGCCCGAGATCAAAATGGGCCTGAATTTCAAATATTGCACTACGTACGTGACTGTTTCTATCATGGGTTCTACGTGATGAAAGACAAATATTATATGATTTAAAAGATGTCACCTTTGCAAACTGGAAGCTGAAACCCATGAATACAAACTTGTCTCCATAGCAACTGAGAGTGAACAAAATTAGTATAGTAATTGAAATAAAAACTAAGAAAAGAATACAATTAATATGCACTATTTCATTTTCTCAACGTCTCAAGTTAAAAATACATAGTTTGAAATATAATTTGTATTCATCCTTCAATAGTGGTGTCTATCAGAGGCACACAAGAAGGAACACAGAAACCAGCAGTCCTGCACCCACGGGTGATCTTATGCTTTTGTCTGGGCTCATTCAGAAGCCAACTGCTGCTTTTACAGTAAATAATCTGTTTTCTCTGCCACGCCTCAGATTTGAGGCCATACTCCGTGTCTGTTGTCTCTTATGTATGAAGTTTAATGTCAAGTGATCTGTTGTGTGAATGTTATGTTGTTTTTTTAAAGTTTTTTTTTTTTTTAAACTGCCTTAGGACATGAAATTTAGCTTTAGTACTAACTCTAGCATATTTATTACACATTGATTAATATGCACTGACCTAATTAAAAAATAATAATAATACATAAATAAATAAATACATACATACATACATACATATGTAACCGGTTCATGTATTATTGTTGTATAATCACACAAAATCTTTATTATTTTTGTTTAATATTCTGTTCAACATATCTGGTATTTCCTCTCCTTGAACCGACACCTTAACGTGGTGGAGGGGTTTGAGTGCCCGAATGATCCCGGGAGCTATGTTGTCGGGGGCTTCATTGGGTAGGGTCTCCCAAGGCAAACAGGTCCTAGGTGACGGGTCAGACAAAGATCGGTTCAGAAGCCCCCTATGATGACAACACGAACAAGGCAGTTTACGTCGCCCGGATCGGCGTCACCGGGGCCCCATCCTAGAGCCAGGCCTGGGATGGGTGCTCCATGGCGAGCGCCTGGTGGCCGGGTCTTACCCCACGGGGCCCGGCCGGGCACAGCCCGAAAGAGCGACGTGGGGCCGCCCTCCCGTGGGCCCACCACCTGCAGGAGGATCCATAAGGGGCCGGTGCAGAGAGATCTGGGCGGCAGTCGACGGCAGGGGCCTCGGCGACCAGATCTCCAGACACAGAGACTAACTCTGGGGACATGGAATGTCACCTCGCTGGGGGGGAAAGAGCCTGAGCTTGTGCGGGAGGTTGAGCGATACCGACTAGATATAGTCGGCCTCACCTCCACGCACAGTTTGGGCTCTGGAACCCATCTCCTCGAGAGGGGCTGGACGCTCCACTTCTCTGGTGTTGCCCGCGGGGAGAGGCGGCGGGCTGGTGTGGGCTTGCTTATAGCCCCTCAGCTCAGCTGCCACGTGTTGGAGTTTACCCCGGTGAACGAGAGGGTCGCGTCCCTCCGCCTTCGGGTGGGGGACAGGTCTCTCACTGTTGTGGCGGCCTACGGGCCGAACAGTAGTGCAGAGTACCCGGCCTTCTTGGAGTCCTTGGGAGGGGTACTGGACAGTGCACCGACCGGGGACTCCGTTGTTCTACTGGGGGACTTCAACGCCCACGTATGAGAGGGATGAGAATAAGATGAGAATAAGCACCTCCAAATCCGAGGCCATGGTTCTTGACCGGAAAAAGGTGGCTTGCCCTCTTCAGGTGGGTGGGGTGTCCTTGCCCCAAGTGGAGGAGTTCAAGTATCTCGGGGTCTTGTTCACGAGTGAGGGAAGGATGGAGCGTGAGATCGACAGGCTCCTCCTCCTCCTCCTCCTCCTCCTCCTCCTCCTCCTCTTCCTCTTCCTCTTCCTCTTCCTCCTCCTCTTCCTCCTCCTCCTCCTCCTCCTCCTCCTCCTCCTCCTCCTCCTCCTCCTCCTCCTCCTGACTTCCTCTTCCTCCTCCTCCTCCTCCTCCTCCTCCTCCTCCTGACTTCCTCTTCCCTTTTAATATCTTCGTGGGGGGAAGAGGTCAGTCATCCTTTGTGTCGTCCTTCATGTTTTATATGTTGTATATTGATTTAATTGTTGTTCTGTCCCTTTTAGTTTGGGCTGGATTTGCCTCGTGGCACATGTAAACTTATTTTGGTGTGTTTCTGATTACCAGTGAATAAACGGATAAACCGTGTCTCGTGGCCACTCGATTGAATAACACAACGCAGGAACACTCCGGTCACACATACATACATACATAAATGGAAGAATGCCACAGGTATTATTTATTCTCTTATATGAGCACTGCCTCCTTTAGAGCCCAGTGCACAAGTCAATTAGAGCTGACTGTAATGACTCTATTCACACCTTCCATGTGTTTGTGCCGGAGAAAGGGCGACTGACAAGCGGAGAGTTGGGTCCGTCAGCAGTGAAGGGCCCGATTGATCTGAAAGCTACACCAGCGATTATGTGTGCTCAACTGGAAGGGTCCTATTGACTGTCACCGCACAGGAGCGAGAAGACAACTCAGCCCACTCTGTCACTTACTCCTAATACTTGCTTCTACTTCTTGAAAAAATATCTCGCTCATGCTGCGTTTGTGTCTTTGCCAGTGGGTGTGTTCTGTGCATGCCGAAGAACAATACTTTACAATTACAAACTGATTTGATTCAAATGTGTTTTGGATGCTATAATAATGATAAGTAAACAAGCAAAACAGTTTGTTAAACAGACACACAACAGGCTAAAAATACTGATGATTTACTTGCAAGAAATATGTACATCATCGTGATTTCTATGATCATTGCACTACTTAATATCATTTATGTGGGTCCAGTCCACAAGAATGATGACTTTCTGTCCCTCACATCTCCTTATTAACAACTTGTGACCCATTCAGCCAAATCCAGTGCAATATTGAACTGGCTTGGATTTAATGTATTTTTTCACCTCTGTTTGCTCTCTCTGGGGGGATGGACAACGTGTCAAGGCAACCGCCAATTACTTAACTGCAGACACGGACAGGCCCAGGACAACTTGCCATGATCAACTGCACCCAGAGTGATCAGAAAGGCACTGGCCTGGGGGTTTTGTCTGTGCTTTTGCCAACAACAAGAAGCAAATCTGAAATCAAGTTTAACCCATACAAGCAACCAGTAGCGCTTTAGATTCATTCACAAGTAGAAGTAGAAATAATACAAGTTCAAACAAGTGTACTGTATTTTAACAATTGCATTTAATTGAATGAACTGTGCTAATTGCCTAGATTCATGTCTGTGCCCTCTTTTGTAGCGTAATCCTATTAAAGGATTTTCTCTTATCTAGCTCTATAATATCACTGACCACATCCATAGAGAGATGATTTAGTTTTGTTTCAAATATTATAATTTCATTCATTTTATTTGATCAATTTTCAACTGAAAACAAAAGCTATTCAGATCCTTAAAAACAACAGGGCAACTGTCCTGGGCTCTGAGGAAAGAGCCTCATACCAGGTACAAGGTCAGAGGGTTGAGTCCTCCTTGGACCAAAGTCTGCTGAAGTGTCTTGGCTCCTGTCAGTCTGTCCAGGGCAGCTGTGGCTACAGAAAGGCCTTATCACCAGTGGAGAGAATGAATATAATGACTACTGCTTTGAGAGTTATTTGTCATCATTAACAAAGAAAGAAATGGACTGAAAATGGATACCTTTTCTTTCTTAAAACACACATTGCCAAAAGTAAATTAAAATGATATATTATAGGCATAAGATAAACCTAAGCACACACATTCTTTGGCTGACTGTGCAAACTTTGTAGAGGAGCCAAAGAGACTCCCTTCCTCTCCCAGTTTGGCATGTCAGCAGTCTTCATCTCGGCTCCAAACATCACCCACAGCGGGACGAGCCGACAGCGGTGTTGCTATGCGAGGCTGGAGCCAGGGATCCCTGCGTTAATAGCTGTAGTGAGATTAAGGGAGGTGGACAGGACAGAGACAACTCATAAAGATGCTGCTGGCTGGGCTGAGGCGCTCAGACAGAGCAGAGGGAGGGGCAGAGAGGCCTGTCCAAGAGCAGGGATATCCCCATAAACTGGGACTGTTATTCTGTCTGACAAGAGGCACTGAAGCCATAGACTGCACACGATTATGAAGATCACACTTGTACTAAAGTCTAATGAAAGCCAGCGCTATATATACCCAGACGGAGGTCCACAAAATGACCAAAATATGTTAAGAATGCACTGTTTTACCGAGCAAGAAGAAAATATGTCTAAAGTATATATAGTGTGCAGCGGCTCAGTCACGCAGCAAAGACACAGAGTGAACGCTCCACGAGGAAGCGCCGGGGAAGCAGCAGCGATGTCTGACTGCATTGCAGATGTGTCGTAATAAGGGTGTTAAAAACGAAAAGTTAACAGCGGCCCCCCATAGTCGTTTTAATACTAAGCACAGATAAAAGATGTTCTCTGCTTTTAAAAGAAAGAAAGAAAGAAAGAAAGAAAGAAAGAAAGCACTATTTTGTGTAGTGCAGATTGTGGTGAAACACTTTGACAAAAATGTTTTCCCGGTTGAGGTCTAAACACAGCACAAAAAGTGTAACAATTTTAGGTGCATAAATGACTTTTAAATTGAAAAGTTTGCTTTGCAGTTTGCTTTCTTTTATATATATATATATATCTTCTCAGGTTTTTGGTAGTTTTTAGAACACACAATATAATCAATACTCTTACAATTCCATTCTGCAATAATGACCTTAAATTGCCTGTACGTTGTTTTCTTGGTCAACATAATTATCTATTTATAGAATCCCAATTCAATCACTGTAATAATTGACATCTTTGTGTGACAGGCCACTTAAAACGTTCTGTCCAATGACACATCAGGGTTTACAATAGGGATCAGTGCATTTGTGTAGCCCTGGGTAGTGTGCACTCAGTATGGATGAACAGAAAGATTTTTGTCATCACATCCCTCACCAGATCGATAAGCACTCCGCGGCCAAACTCATCATTACAGCGTGATTTCTGATTATCATGCTGACTGTTCGAGAGCTGTGGGTCAAACTACAGGTGAACACACTGATGAATACGACTAATATATATACAACCCACTGCAATGACTGCCTTTAACACAGGGTCAAACACAGGCCAAATGCAAAGAACAAAATGATAATATTGACCAGCAATGTTTGCGCTGTGCCCTGCGGTGGAATAAATGCACAGCGCTCGAACAATAGCCTGGTAATGGTCTAACGCAAATGCCTGAGGTCTCAGAAAAGTCCATTCATTTTTTTAAACCATTTGAGTCTGACTAATGTGTGAACATTATTACTAAATGAGACTTTGAGTGTACATCATTATTATTCAAATGTTTTCCTAAGCCTTTTACCACAATTTATAAGTGAAACAAATATGCAAATAGACAAGAGGAGCTGCAGAGTGGTAATCGCCGATCCGACACGGTGAATGTGTGTATTCTATGTTGAAATGGTAAAATAGAGGCATATCACATTTGAAGAAGACATTTTAAACGTTATTGTTGCTTTTTCAAAAACTGTTGACAACCTTTATATTGTTTCTTATGTTTATGCAAAGAAAGATAAGATTAAACTCTTTTGGCTTTCTTTGGTTGCAGTCAAACGAAACATTCTCAGTTTTAGAAGAGATGACCTCAGCCTGGGGACTGAAAGTGTGTTTTTGATGACTTTATTATGACCAAGTAAAAAATATTCATAATTGAGCAACAAAAAAACGTTTTTCCTGTTAAATGTGCCTCAAAGTTTGCTTTAAACCTTCCTCAGCAACATCCTAGTTACCATAGTTACAAATAGTTCATCTTTCAATAATGTTCAACTGGAAATGAACTTGTAGGGGAGTAAGTCTGCTTCCATTTGTAAACCATGCCCTTAAAATAATCCGCTACACGTTTTTACAGAGCTGTGATTGTTGGATAATGACTTTTCTCTGGCCGTACACTGCAGGGTGAGTCCACATGAGTCACAGCTGATTCAATTGATCTCTTTGAGTCGAGTCAATCATTGGAGCCAACAGGCCAACACTCCTGATGAATACACCAGCCGGCCACAGCACAGATGTGTAATTTACTGCTTTTACTCTGAGTGATTCCCGCACACAGACAGACCACCACACGACACCACCAGAACACACCAACGCTGTTCAATCTCTTGTTTTTTGTTTGGTATTTATTTGGTATCTTTTCCTATATGTGGCGGTGTCAGATGATTGGCTGTGAGGGAAGGACTGCGTCAAATTCTAATTCAACCCCTGCAGCAGTGCTTCTTTCAGGTCAATGCTTTATCCTCAACCTTATCGCTGCAATCACTTGTGTGAAAAATAGAAAAGATGCCGTAGCAACAGAAGATAATGAAGTGATCAGCCAGCAGCACAGATAAAACAACAAGATTTATGATAGTGGGATGGAGAGGAGGAGGTAAAGCGATCTGGAGGTACAAAGCGCTGTGGATACATCTGTGTTGACGTGAGTGATGCAATAGCTTCAGGCTCATTCCTAATTTCACCTACCCCCTATCCCCTGCCCACATAATCCTGCTATTATGATGTGAAAAATGCAGACTCTGAGTTATGACATGACAAATCATTGTTTTGTCTTGAATGTTGCATATTGATGACAGAGGGCTTCTGTTTTAGAACTTTTTCTTCACAAATTGCAATTCGTGATGTAAAACTAGGATGAATATTTACCACAGGTTCAACCTCACCAAACTAAATAATTATGCACTTTAAATCTTCTTACTTATGTGCAATCTCTTTGTCAGGGACAGCCAGACACACAGTCAGAATAGACTTTAACTTTAACGCCAACAAGAGAACAACTTTCTATCCTCAAAGACAATATGTAATACGTTCTGACTTTCAAGATTTTGTGTAGATTTTGCTGGAGGAACATCCCGTCCCTTTTGTGTGCCCAGTTAGCACAAACTCACTGAGATGTCTGGACAGTAGAGCGTCTGCAGTGACCTCTGAGCTCAGTCCAAACTACAGTGATGTGAAGAGGGCTGACAGAGCTGCCCACGGCACGGCCGCGCTCAGATACTGTAACAGCCAAAACCAAAGAACACCCAACTGTGCCACGGAGGCCCACCAGGAGGAGAGACGCTGCCGGTCCACTACATGAAGACAAAAACTATCATCATCTGCAGCACGTATGCAGTATGGTTTCACTGCAGCCAAACCTAACATGCACTGTGTGTCTTTACATGTTTATTAACTGAAGGTGTTAAGATATATACTACAGAAGAACTATTTTGTACATATAGATGAAGGATTGTCTTTTTAGAATGTATTGCAGATACAGTCGTGTACATTTGTTTTCCTTTAGTGCGCTGGAACCAAAGAAAGATTAGATTAATGGTGTAATAGTCCCAGAAGAGAGTATTGATCAAATGACAATGAATTCCACCATGTCCTTCGCAGGCAGAACCCTGTGTTTACTGTGTCGTGTTGGCACGGGGGGATCTGTGTGTGTGCAGCGCCGAGCACAAACACGACTCCAGCCACGAGAGGCAAGCCGATTAACAATGGTTCACAAGGGACGTTTACATTATCTACAGGTTCACAAATGCAGAGGTATTTTCATTTTTTTCACACAGCTTCCACATCAAGAGAGTTGGAATGAGTCTAGTTGCCTGACAGATTTAAGGAAAGACAGTAGAGACTCTGGATGAGAGCAGTTGATCTACCATCAGTGTTGGAATCGGACATATTGTGGTAGTCTTGCTCATTCAAGTTGGCGCAGGAGCTAAAAACATGAACACCTTGAGCTATGCAGCCTCCTTCCAAATGTCTCCATCGCCAGCTTTGTTTATTTCCGTGCTGCATGAGTATTGATCATCCATCATTTAGAACAAAATGCATATCACCTCAGATTGACTGTTAACTAATGAGTTCAGTGCTCTAGATTGTTGATGATGCTGTGTTCCACATACCTTGATAAAAATATGCTTTCCCTCAGCACATATGACACAGGTACCTAGCAACCATGTGAAAATAGGTATCTATTTAAATTACACAGGAGGGATTGTTTTACAAATAATAATATCTTATAACACCTTTATTTTATTACATGATTGTTTAAAACAGTCATAAATCCGCGTCACTGCTCTACTTCCTGTCATTTTAAAATTTTACAAACTTTCTTCACAAACTGCAAATGATGCAAAACTATGATAAATATTCTCGGGTTCTATCTCAACAAACTAAGGTCAGTGCTTCACTAAATTGATTCCATTTATTTTCTTTTTTTTCATGTAAGCAGGCATGTTTGATTGATGTTTAACTGACTAATCCACCTGTCAATCATGTCTGGCTGTTTGACGTCAGTATGATAAAACTGTGTGTTAGTAAAGCAGACCCGGGTCCAGAGGGGCATCCGAGTTTCAAAGGGGTGCAAAGACAATACTAATATATATTATACGTATTCTTGAATTTAAATCAATCTGAAGTTGTCAAAACCAAACTGGGCCTTCTTGCTTGATGTTTACTTTGCTTTCTTATTTCCTCACTATTCCTTTACTAACCTGACCATTTGAGACACCAGTATCTCACAATGGAAAAGAAGAGCTTCAAAACACTGGACCCATTCACACTTCATGGGGCTTCATCATTCTCCTTTTAATACCATAATAAATGATCGAATGGGTATCATCTGTTTAAATGTCTCTCCACCATCAAATATAGAAGCCAAATTAGATTGAGGTCCGGCTGAATCTTCTGACGAGATAAAAGTCACACACACTCCATCAGCTTCACTCCTTTAAATGACAGTTGCAGAGGGATTGCTTCATATGCTGCAACTACAGAAGTCTTTACACAGAGTAGACCCAGCACGATTTAAGAGGGACTGGATCGGGGATATTCAACAACAACAACAAAAAGATACTGGAGAGAACAGAACATCTATTTTCAGCCAACACGTTAAACCCCGTACCAGTCTGGAAATGAAATATCACTTTTATTACATTTTACAGTCATGACATTTCAGACACTGTGGCCACTGCTCAGGGTCACTGCTCAAACATCATTACACCTGGGACTGAGGGATGCAAGCAAATGGTATAGAATAACAGGAAATTGCTATACATCGTTTTAACAGCCCTAGAAAGTAGCACAAACAGTACATATTTCGTACACATTTAAAGTGTCTAATAAAACCCAAGGCAGTGGGCGGTTACAGTTCTAGCAGCAAACAGCGAGTTATTGTTTGACACCTTTAGATACACACATACAGGCAGACTTTATTTATTTCACATGGTATATGCGACCACAGTTTGTAGGTGGTAAGCATCTATTTAGCCACAGTTTGAACAAAATGGAAGTAAATCAAGTTGTATGAGCAAGTTTGAGCAGTGCATTTTAGCTCCGACATCCTATTATTACAATTGCGTTTAATTTTGTCGCATAATTCACTCATGGCCTTCTTTTCCTTTGCTACTTGCATGGCAGTCTCTCAAACGACCTGTCTTCGATCAAGGGTGATTTCTCAAACCAAAAAACAACAAAACAAAAGACTGCCAAGGTTGAGATGGCACCTCTTTTTGCTGTGGCAGGAATTCAATTGTAGATATTATGCAAAACTGAAAAGATGATTTTAATTAATAGCTTTTGAAAATATCAGTTTTTATTTGAACTTAAACGCTTTGCCAAAAAACGAAATGAGGGGTAAAGAGGAACAAACAAGGAAGTAATTGATATTGAGAGCAAATGATATTTAGTATAATGAAAAAGAAAGTATTTTAAGCGTTTTGACCCACTACTGAGGGTGAATTCCCCCTTCACATACTGACCTCATTTGCAAACATTTGGAGCAACATTTTTAGTCTCTCTGCCACCAAATAAGTGTAGGAATAAAGAAGATAACTGCTAGTCTTTTATTTTACAGAACAGTAGCATTAAAGCAAGAAACATTAAATCACTGTAGTATTTAATCAAGTCATTTCACTGGAAGCTCTTTTAATTAAATTTTTTGGGTATTTATTTCCACAAAAACAGAAGGAGTTATAGCCAAAACTAGTTGTTAACATGTTGTTGAAGGATTTTTAAAAGAAATACTAGCATCTATACTGCAGGTACTGGGCGAATAATGTTCTTATATGTGCTGACAGCTTCAGGATAAAGACCGAATGAATCTCTAATGGCCATAATGCATTTGAGAGAGAGCTCCCAATTTCACAACTTCATTGCGCGCATTAAATAGTTTTCATGCTTGGAGAGCAATCTGAGCTATTTCAAAGGAAGGAGACAGAACAAAACTATCCTTACAACACAAAGAGCCTTTACTGCAGAGGTGGATAACTGAAAACCAGGCCCCACATGATGGAAGATCCTATCCATGGCTTAATGTGTACGTCACCGCCATGTTGAAGACGTCACACACGCTGTTGCCTCTCCGCTGTAAGATAGTCATGAAAAACGGCGCATCAAATTTAAAATGAAAAGGGTTGATGCTTTAAGAAGACAGAAATGATGGTTTTTGGTTCTTATCTACAGCGGCAAGTCACTGACACTTAATCAGGGACAACTTGACACAACAAACTTTGCTCTTCCTCGTCCATAAGCACTCTGCGACTGAACAAGCCCTCAAAGCTTTCAAGAGTATGGACTTTGTGTGCGGGTGAGGAACTGTCTGATCCTAAAATATAAAAGAAATTAGGCTTGTTAAAGCTCTCTGCAAATAGGTTTAAGTATATTAACATCCTGAGGAGACTCAGGTCTTTTGGAGTGACAGGGCCACTCCTGAAGACCTTCTACGACTCTGTGGTGGCATCAGCCCTCCTGTATGATGTGGCCTGCTGGAGCAGCAGCATCACAGAGAGGGAGAGGAAGAAGCTGGACAAAGTCATCAAGAAGTCCAGCTCCGTCCTGGGCTGTGCTCTGGACTCGGTGCAGGAGGTGGGGGACAGGAGGGTCCTGGCTAAACTCACATCTATGCTGGACCATGAGTGTCGCCCCCTGCAGGACACTCTCTCCGCTCTGGAGAGCAGCTTCAGTGAGAGACTGATCCACCCTTGATGTGTGAAGGAAAGGTTCCGTAGGTCTTTCCTTCCTGCTGCTGTCAGACTTTATAACAAAAACTGTTAGTCCTGAACACTCGCAATACTGACCTAACCTAATACTGATGTGCAATTCTGTCATATGTGCAATTGCTGTTGGAATTCATGTGCAATTCATGTGCAATTACTGTGAAATTCATGTGCAATCTATGTGCTGTCGTGACACATATTCATGTGCAATTACTGTCGTGATCACATGCAATGGTATTTATGTATTTATTTATTTATTTATTTGTCTATGGGAGTTTTTATTTTATTTATTTATAGGAGATCTTCTACTGAAAGTGTTTTTCAGACTTCCTATAAGTGATCTGTTCTTCTGTATCTACCTCTGTATCTACCTGCATTACACCAATGAAATTTCCCCATGTGGGGCAATAAAGGAATATCTTATATCTTATAAACACACAATAACATGTAAACTAGCATTAGCCAGCTGCTAACTACCTGAAACAAACGGTCACCGCTCAGTCTGGAGTGATTTCTGTAAGTCCACTGTTCACTCCTGACCATAGTAATACATTTCTGGACAAACGGGGTCTTTGGAAATGTTTCAGGAGAGCAATCTTTTGTTTTGAGACTTTTGTTGGCAGGGCCCACAGTGTGCGTGCACCTTTTGTCCTCACGATGGCAGTTGCAATGAGTGTGTGACTTCATTACGGACCCATGAATAGACAGATTACGCCACCCACCTCCAAGGTATTATTTAAAGTAAAAAGAAAGAAAGAAACATTATTTAGATCTTCATTCAAGTCAAGAGTGTTGCAAGATTGTTAATTTAAAAAAGGCATGAAAATTGAGCGCAATCAGAGTCAACCCTTCTGTCCATAACTCCATGTTTATCAGCACAGGACTTTAAGTAAAAAAAGATTCAGTTGTAGTCATCTGGACTCAAAACGTAACTTTCATCCAAGAGTCATTCTCAATCAAATTAGCAGATTGAGAATGACTACAACTGAATCTTTTTCTACAATGGAACGCTCCTGGACGAATGAGGGATCACACCGACACAGGACTTTAAAAGCAAATACAACCGCTCGGAGAGCAAAGAGAAAGTGAAATAGTGTGAAATTGTTTGTGTCATGCGTTAAGTTTCCTGATGCCAATACCTTCACCTGGATGTCAGATTGTCGAGAAAAGCATGTATAAAATTCATCCCACCATGTTCCTGCATCCAATTATCTCCTGGAAAAAAGTGACACTTACTCGACTTGCCGCTCGACAGAGTAAGACAGACACACGAGGAGACTTGATAACTACAAGAATAAATGCAAGCACGGGAAAAAGAAGCCTGAATCAGTCTGAAGTAGAGACGCCGGTGTAAAGTGTGTGTAGACAGGCTAAAAACAGTCAGCGTTTGACACATTTGAAGACGGTTGTGGAGGTTATTGTATGAATAACAGATCGTAAAATTCTCCTTTCACTCAATGCACTCAATAAACACAGAAAAAGTGTAACTCTTGACTGTAAGTTGAAACTAGTCGGTGTTGTTTTTTTGCCCTGAAGTTGTCGGTACGGCTTTCAAGTGAGAGTAAAGGATTTGTGGCACTAATATCACATCAACCTTTAAAGCAAGAATTGATACTGATTTTACCCTTTTTAAGCCCTCGAGCCACATTCTGTTCAAAAATACAATTTGCATTTTGACTTTGCTTTTATTTTGTGCTTTTGTCACACAGTCGCTGACTTAAAACACAGTCAATAATGTCATGACCTGTAGCGGGCTGAGTCTGAGCCTCACTGAGTCTCATGTACAGCCATTACTTCAACATCAAGCATTCACTTCAACAATTATTGAGAATCAATTTGATTGATCATTTCACTACATGTGCTTGGAAAGAGAAACAAGCACAGAGTTTGAGCTGATGCCAAATATTGTGTTCAGACCATCAGTGGCCTTATGTCAACCTTTATGGTCTAAAACTAAACTCCTCCTGTACGAGTGTGTTTTAATGTTTTAGCAGAATCATTACTATTCTTTTGTATAGTACTACAATGACACGCTCTATGGGAAAGGAAAATCAACTTGTAATTGGCACTATTCAATTTCAAATTTCACTCAATTGGGTGTAATCTCCTACTATTGATGTTGTCAGTCTGGACACAAAGAGGATTAGCCAACACACCAGTGACCCCTTGACCCTGACTTGTGTCCGACAAAGTAGATATTGTACATTTTACGGCACAAGCAGAGGCTCAGTGTGGCTCCTCAGCAACAGTCTTTGAACTGCTCAGGTTTAACAGCGAGTGAGACGGCACGCAGAGAGGAGGGCAGGACAAACAAACTGTGGAGCAGCGTCACAACTCTGAACAAAGTTGTCTGCTCCTATCTTCTCGCACAATAGTTTGAAACATTGAAACTTTAGTTTGAGGTATAAAATTCACCTTTCCAAATGTGAGCTCTGCAGGGATTAGGATGAAAATGTGTTTATATGAATCCACTGCACAATAAAATAGCGTGCTAGCACAATATGTATGCACAATACACCTCATGGTTGGGGTTACAGCACAACATGACATTTGTATGCAGCACACAGACACGTGCTTTCTCTGCCTGTTGCCCAGAGGAAGTAAAGTCACACTCTGTCACATGAGCCATTGATCAGTGGCACAATGTGGATCAGCACAACAGGAACGAGTCATAAAATCAAAACACCAAAAAAACGTCATAATATAATGTATTTGGGGTTTTTCGTCTTGCTTCGTTTACAAAATCCCCATATTAATCTTTGATCTTTTTGCATAACTTTGTCCATCTGCTGACGGAGATTTTGACAGAGTGGAAAAATGACTCAATCCCTTGAAATGCAATCAACAGAAGATATATTGGCACGCACCAACATTGATTTGCGACGATGAACAAACTGGGCAGATAAAAAGAGCTAGTTCCAGTGCTTAGAGCAAGGCTGTCTTATGAAATCTCTTGATACAGGGATTTATTTCACTAAAAAACAAAAGAATTTAGTCAAAACAACGTGCATTCTACTTGAAGGAATTCGCATACCACAAGTACCACTGTTTGAAAACCACTCGACACGTCAATAAAGCTTCTATCGCATCATACTTTTCTCTTAACTTTCAGCCAAAAAGGTGAATCATAACCTTGAACAGATCTGTACAGCGGGAGTGTGGCGTACATAATCCCCTCACCTATAGCTCATCTTGCCTCTAGATTCTGGAGCGGGTTTTGTGACACCTTCATCGCTGCACCACCTCGGTCTCTGTGCCCTGTCAGTCATCCTCATCCCCATCATCATCATCATCATCAGCAGTGGTCAGAGCCTCTCCAGTTGGCAGCCACTGGTCTGTACACGCGCTGGTCATGAAAAGAACTGCATTTACACGTTTTATTGTTGATATTCATTACCAGACGGCTACATACTTTACATTATGCCTTTATCCCGTGTTGGAAAGTAACTAAGTCCAAAATGTTTGGTCTTTGATTCAGTACATTTTTTAATGGGTATTTTTTTACTACATTTAAGAGCAGATAAGTGTACTTTCTCCCATTATATATTTTTAAAAGGGTAAAAAGGTACTTTCTGTACAGTTTGATGGGTTCCTTTTTCTGTCGTGTGTTTGGTGACATCCTGACCAAATGAAAGAGTTTATGTCATGCCTTTGAGCAAACAAAATATAAAGAAACTTTGAGATGTTAATTTACTATAAAAAGAAAAACAAGTCTTTACCACAGACCTGCACAAGATACTTTTACTCTAAAATCACAATTTTAAATTCACTAGCAGGGACCACAACCCCAGATACGATGCAAGGTGTTTATTGGCAGGGGAGAAACATGAACACGAATGTACGAAGTTGATGCCATTTTAGGTCTTCTTGCGATGAGGGCTGAAGGCTCCCGGGCCTCAATACCCCCAAAAGAAGCTTAACGAGGCAGTGCGGATTGGCAGAATGGAGGACGAGGAGGTAATGGTGTGTGTAGACCTGGAAAGTCATGGAGAACCAGTGCTCCACGATATGAGGCGGTCAACAACGCCTTAACTGGAGGCAGATGTGGCAGCGCCAATGTGGGAAAAGTTTGGTAGGAAATGTGGGGACCAGGCGTGGAACAACTTTAAGTAAAGGATGAACCAGATCCTGAGTCCTGCTGGGAAGTGCCACTTGACGACCAGTGCACAAGGTCTGGACGGATTGCAAAGGGGCTCGGAATAGATCGTGTTACCACAGAAGTCCTGCTGTTTTAGGGGAAAACTTAAGCGTTGGTTGGAGGTCCTTGATGCCGGGGTGAGGAGAACTATTGTGGACAAGACGGCCTCTGGGCAGGGGAGCACGCCTGAAGAGCCGTCGATGCCACTCGGGTAGGCTTGAGTACTTTCAATGTGACTAGTAGTCGAAGGTGAATAGGAAGTAATTAGTTAAGGTTAAACGTGGTGAGGGTAGAACAAAGTCATGATAGAAGGAACGTTAACGGAGCTGGATGGTCTAGGAGGACTGAAGCACCTGAAGCGGAGCTTGTGTGAAACGTGGTAGCTGAGGTTGGAGGAACTGGGGTCGATGATGTTCCACCTCGGTAGTAAATGTTCTGAATGTATTTGTTGATGATACAGGGTCATCGGACTGGACAGCCATGAACATGAATGGCCCGACAAGAAAGCAATCCTTATAGCATTGGTCTTAAAGAACCCCCAAAACGGCTGATAGAACGGTGTATCAAAGTGCAGCAGCAACTTGATGGACTGGATGAGAATGACGACACTTTGGAGTGATGAACCGAAGACGTTAGGGTCGGGAGGTGGGAGATACAGGGCTTGTCCCAAGGGAATGATCTGCATGGTAAAGTTGGTATAACCAGCTGCTGTTTGGAGGACTCCAAAACATGGCGGACCAGCCTCCCAGTGCCCGAAGGGGGAAGCGGCGGTCTGCGTGAGGGAAGAGCGAAGAGGCTGCGTGAGGGAAGAGCGAAGAGGCTGCGTGAGGGAAGAGCGAAGAGGCTGCGTGAGGGAAGAGCGAAGAGGCTGCGTGAGGGAAGAGCGAAGAGGCTGCGTGAGGGAAGAGCGAAGAGGCTGCGTGAGGGAAGAGCGAAGAGGCTGCGTGAGGGAAGAGCGAAGAGGCTGCATGAGGGAAGAGCGAAGAGGCTGCATGAACCTCAAGGAGGAGACATGGCATCCCAGTGCCGAGGGGGGAAATAAAGTAGACCTGGCATCCCGGTGCCGAGGGGGGAAATAAAGTAGACCTGGCATCCCGGTGCCGAGGGGGGAAATAAAGTAGACCTGGCATCCCGGTGCCGAGGGGGGAAATAAAGTAGACCTGGCATCCCGGTGCCGAGGGGGGAAATAAAGTAGACCTGGCATCCCGGTGCCGAGGGGGGAAATAAAGTAGACCTGGCATCCCGGTGACGAGGGGGGAAATAAAGTAGACCTGGCATCCCGGTGACGAGGGGGGAAATAAAGTAGACCTGGCATCCCGGTGCCGAGGGGGGAAATAAAGTAGACCTGGCATCCCGGTGCCGAGGGGGGAAATAAAGTAGACCTGGCATCCCGGTGCCGAGGGGGGAAATAAAATAGACCTGGCATCCCGGTGCCGAGGGGGGAAATAAAATAGACCTGGCATCCCGGTGCCGAGGGGGGAAATAAAGTAGACCTGGCATCCCGGTGCAGAGGGGAGAAAGAAAGTAGACCTGGCATCCCAGTGCCGAGGGGGGAAAAGAAAGTAGACCTGGCATCCCGGTGCCGAGGAGAGAAGGGGGAAAAGAAAGTAGACCTGGCATCCCGGTGCCGAGGGGAGAAGGGGGGAAAGAAAGTCGACCTAGCATCCCGGTGCCGAGGGGAGAAGGGGGGAAAGAAAGTCGACCTGGCATCCCGGTGCCGAGGGGGGGTTAGAAAAGGGGGAAATAAGAGACCTGGCAACCCAGTGTCAGGAGAGCATGAGAGACAGAGGGGGGGGAGATCTGGCATCCCGGTGCCGAGGGGGAGCATAAGAGAGGGCATGAGGTAGAGATGCTTAGTAAAAGGTAGTGTTCATTGTTAGGGGGAAGGGCGAAAAGGAGATCTGGCATCCCGATGCCTGAGGGGGAGATATTTAGTAAAGGTAGTATTGACGGTTAGGGGGAGGACGAGGAGGAGATCTGGCATCCCGGTGCCTGGGGGAGAGAGCATGAGGGGGTAGAGAGCGAGCATGAAAGAGGGGGCATGAAGAAGAGACATACAGAGGATACAACACACCTGGTGACGCAGTGCCAGAGGATACAACACACCTGGTGACGCAGTGCCAGAGGATACAACACACCTGGTGACGCAGTGCCAGAGGATACAACACACCTGGTGACGCAGTGCCAGAGGATACAACACACCTGGTGACGCAGTGCCAGAGGATACAACACACCTGGTGACGCAGTGCCAGAGGACACAACACACCTGGTGACGCAGTGCCAGAGGACACAACACACCTGGTGACGCAGTGCCAGAGGACACAACACACCTGGTGACGCAGTGCCAGAGGACACAACACAGGAACCTGGCGATGCAGTGCCAGAGGATACAACACACCTGGTGACGCAGTGCCAGAGGACACAACACACCTGGTGACGCAGTGCCAGAGGACACAACACACCTGGTGACGCAGTGCCAGAGGACACAACACACCTGGTGACGCAGTGCCAGAGGACACAACACAGGAACCTGGCGACGCAGTGCCAGAGGATACAATGCAGGAACCTGGCAACGCAGTGCCACAGGATAAAACGCAGGAACCTGGCAACGCAGTGCCAGAGGATAAACCGCAGGAACCTGGCAACGCAGTGTCGGAGGATAAAACTCAGAACCTGGCAACGCAGTGCTAGAGGATAAAAACGCAGAACCTGGCAACGCAGTGCCAGAGGATAAAAACGCAGAACCTGGCAACGCAGTGCTAGAGGATAAAACGCAGGAACCTGGCAACGCAGTGCTAGAGGATAAAACGCAGAACCTGGCAATGCAGTGCTAGAGGATAAAACGCAGAACCTGGCAACGCAGTGCCAGAGGATAAACCGCAGGAACCTGGCAACGCAGTGCTAGAGGATAAAACACAGGAACCTGGCAACGCAGTGTCGGAGGATAAAACGCAGAACCTGCCGGAACGTGGCAACGCGATAAAACTATGTAACTTGGCGACACAGTGCCAGAAGATTAACAATGGGGAAGGAGAGGAGGGGGGAGAGATGGCAGGGTAAGTTTTTTATTTTTTTTTAAATGTACGTTTTCATTATTATTTTGTAATAAACATACGTACGTTGTATGTATTTATTTATTGTTATTTTGAGCGATGCGGGAGGGGTGAGCGAGTAAGGTGAATTAATTACTTGAAAGAGGTGAGAGAGTCTGGCTCCAAGGCTTGAGTGATGGGCAGCTCGGTGCGGAAGGAAGGAGACAACGGAGGAGGAAGGAAACGACGGAGGAGGGAGACGAGGGTGAGGATACTTACCTGGAGGAGCCGCTCCTGCCCGCGAAAGTGGGCGGGGCAGAGCGCGCTCCGCAGTGGAACGAGAGTTAACGGGAATTGTGAGCGCAAAAGAGAAGTTTAAAACATCATGATTTGATGACGGTGCCGTGGTCTGGAGACCTGCCGCCGCCGTCCACGCGGACGGTCTATGTAGAGAGAAATGACGAGCGCGTGCGGTGGGCGCTTAACGAGCGAGGCCGCGGGATGAGCGCTGGGATGACCCGTGCGCTGGAAAGACCGGAGCGCTGGGAGGAGGGCGCAGGACGCGCGGCGATCTCAATACCGGACTAGCAGAAGTGATGCGAGGTGGCACGCCGGTCTGCTGACGGGAGCCTGGCCGTGAGCGAGAGCTGAGCCTGTGAGAACAGCTGATGGGACCGGACCGGTCCAGTGGGACACCAGTGGAGGATGGCCCGGTGTGGCTCGCCTGTGCTGGGCCGATGCATCGAAAGGAACGAGGTCGAGTTGATCCATGGAAAGGTCAGGAACGAGTGTGTTTTCGAGCGAGGCTCCCGCCGCCATGGAGCGTGTGCACGAAAATCACGAACACAGGTGTGTGTGATCAGGATGATTAAGTAGTGTAGCCGCAGGAAGGGGCGTGGTCCTGCTCCCGAACTTAAGATAACAAACTTATCTCCATGTAGTACAATACTTTTGCTTAAATATGTTTTGATGTATGATACTTTTACTTTTACTTGAGTACATCTTTTGCTCATGTATTTGTACTTTTATTTAAAGTGCATATAACAGGTTTTTACGATATTCTATTTTTGACTTTATCTGGAGTATTTATACCTGTTGTACATAGAAATTATAGTTTTACATCAATCGAGAAGGTATTTGTGGAGAAACGTAGAAAAATCGGTAGAAAAGTACAGGAAGTGACATCACACAAAGTACACTCATTCCAGACAACTTAATGTATAAATTACACAAAATAAACAACTTTATTTTTTGACATTCTAAACATAATTCCACAAAATAAAGGTGCTCTTATATATTTTCATTTCTCAAATAAAAAACATAATGCCATTAGATGAGTTTTTTCTCAGTGTTTGCTGGGTAATTTCCTAGTGTGATGTCATCAATTAAAAACAGGAAGTGAAACCTAAAAAAATAGCTATTCTGGGATAAAATCTGTAAATTCTTTTAGCTAAATTCTAAATATAAAAACCACTGCCTTTATCAGGTTGAACGTCACTAAACATATTCATATAATTAAACTACATGAACTCTAAAAATAAAGTTGAATTGGTCAAAACTCTGACTTGTGCTCAGGCAAAATCAATCTCCACTACACTGTGTTTGGGCATAAGCCTCTGCCAATGTCTGTGTTCAGATTTGATTGCATGATGTAATGCTAAGTGCTGGATAGGGCCGGTCACCGTGTAATGCTTGTGAGGCAAATCACAAGCAAAGATCCAAACAGAATAAGGACGTGAGCGTGACTCTTCAGTTGTTTGATAATCTGTCCCACTTCACTTTTAAATTGACCCATTTGTTTCTTTCTTTTGTGTTTGTTTGTGTGTTTTGTGTTTCTGTCTTGAAATAGGTCAGTTTCCTTAAATAAAGCTGAACTTAAAGTGAGTAAGTGTGTGAATAGTCTGCAGCGTTGTCAGGACAGAAGCCTCAAACCTCTAGCTGTATTCACTCAACATTCTCACACTTACTTGATTGCAATTAAAACATTCATTATAATTATTTGATGGCAAAGAGCGATTGTTTGTTTATTTTCCTATCATGTGGGCAATTAAACTAATCTACCCGCCACCCCATTTGAACATCGACGTAAACAGCAAAATTAAATTCTAAAATAACTATTACGTATATATCTTTCTGCTCTAATCAAACGTAGATTAAAACAGAACTTGAGTCAGAAGTGAATGACTCGCTCGTTCGTTCCAAATAGCCAGAATTTGTGGATTAGAAAAGAGATTAGATGTTTTCTGTGACCGACATCGGTAAGATGTGGCTATGACTTACATGAAAAAATGAGGTGTGTTTTCAAGTTTTGGCATGATTTAAGGAACAATCAAGTGTATTAAACGGCACTTTACGGCTGAAACCAATGACAAAGAGAGTCGTCTACGTGAACTGTTTGATTAGAATGTGTTTATGTTGCATTTGAGCGATGTGATGTACTGTATTTGTGTTGTGTAACGTGTACTGCAGAGCCATCAGCCCTGTCTTCCATCTCTCACGCTCACTCAGCCTGTCTGCCTCCGAGCTCTGTTGCCCTGTCCCGCCACTCAAGCCTGTGACAGTGCTCCCTCGCTTTATGCAACATTAGACCGCTGCACATTCGTCCAAACCAGCAACGCTTCTGGAATCTACACCTAAGGGCGAGGGCTGCAGCATACTCTATATTTACATACTGACTATATCATATTAGTATAAAGTGTTTGTGTTCTAATCCATCGCACTGTTACAATTAATTACATTTATCCAAAGTGCACTATGTAAAAAGGCTGCGCGATCTGGGAAAACTATCACATTTTTTATTACAGTAAAAATTCAAAGTTCACATTTCATACTGAAATAGGCCTCTGAACTGACAGATTAATAGAAAAATAACATGTATTTCAGACAGTTTTATTGCAGAATATTAAGCTAGGCAAAGGTGGTTAGCGCCCTTGCCTCCCAAGAAGAAGATCAAGGGTTCAATTCCCGGACCAGACGAACTTCACATGATCTCTCTGGGTGGAGTCTTCTTCCCACCGTCCAAAGACATGCAAGTGTAAGGTAAAATTGGAAACTCTAAATACTGGTGGTGAAAATTTGCATATTCTGCTATAACACTTAAAACATTGCATCTGGTTCATCCAATAATGTTTAAAAAATGAATTTAAAAACAGTATGGCATTAAACGTATTTACCTCTGTGGAAACAAACAGGTCATAGACAACACCTCTCGCAGTACAAAAAAGTGTGTTTTTAGGGTTTTTGTGAGAAATAAAAACTGTAAAGGGATAAATTTAAAAAAACATTCAGGGCAAAGCAATAAGAAAAGTCACATAGTGCAACTTTAAATCAGAGGAAAGGAAAAGCTCAGTTTTGTGTAAAATGAGCATGAACATTTTGACTGATGTACTCAATCATACACGGGAGAACATAAGTTGTCTGGTGCACACATTTATTTATACTATTCCTCAACATTGCTTTGCTCCTTCATCATAAACGCTATGTCAGATCAGAATGAACTGGCTAAATTGTTTGCTCTGCGTCTGTCCTTTCTCTGGTCTCAGAAATATCCAAACACGAGGAAAACGTTTCTTTTGAGTCTCTTAAAAAAGGCTGAGACAACCTTCCACTTCCAGCCAACAGTGTCAATTATGTGTTGAATAAAAAAGCAGTAAATATATCTTTTGAAGAGAGAACATTTGTGTTTGCAGTGGCTTGTTCTTGTACACTTTCAATTTCAAGTTCTTCAGTGTATAGACAAAAAAGGCAAAATACTCTCTAATAGTCTCTTGATCTTGCCTGGTTCCAGAATACACAACACACACTCAATTCTTTCTGTTCTCTGTATTCTTTCACCCCCGTCGCACCTCGTGTCAAACCCAAATTTTCTGTGCAATAGGATGAAATCCACATGTTTTTCAGTACACACCATGTCTGTCCCTAATTGGCTAATCCATCTGTCAATCGCATCCATCTGAACCCGTCGAGATTGTGGCGTGACCAGACGGATATAAAAGTATACAGAGAGACATCATTCTGGCATTTCCAGGCAACTCTTGATCCCGCACAAGCACTAACCAGGCTTAACCTTCTTAGCGTCTGAGATCAGAGGAGATTGGGCATTGCTAAGGTGGTATGGCCATCACCTGTGTGTCAGTTAATATGATAATGAAGGCTTCAGTTCCAACACGGTGATAAAAGTGGGTGAGTTTATGAAAATGTGTTTTAAATTTAACTAATTGTAGTGGTAAAGCTGTTGGGCAATGGTTAAATGAGTTACTATTGCTATAAGAAAGGAATATACCGTTCACATGCTCACCAAAATATGTTGTTGCAGCACATCGCTTCTCATGATCCTACAACCTTTAAAAGCATGTCGCACACACGTTGACATAATGCTGCATCATACAGTATAGTGGCTCAAGATAAGATGTGCTCCTGCCACAATAAGAATCCACAGAGAAGCGCGATAATAGAGGCACTGACCCCTAAAGCACACTCCACTCAGGACGGCCATGTTTCCTCCTCTGCCTTCTCTCACCGGGCTTATCTGAGCACAGAGTATAGCACAGTGCTGCGTGCCTATCTCCCACTGTACAGTTCTCACCAGTGCAAGTCAGTCCCCAAGGTGCACACGTCTTTGTACAGCTTATGGAGTTTCAGCAGCAAAACCGAGGAGGATTACGGAGTACAGGGGAATGGATGAGGAGATAATCTGGCACTCAGACACTGTCTAAATGAATTGGAACATCAAACTTTTAATTCTGTGGACATTTTATTTAGGGTTTATGATGACACAGATGACTTTCATGCTTTTCTCTTATTCTCATTCAAAAAACGTGCAAATGATATAGCTTACTTTGTAGTTATATTTGATGTTTTAATGGCAGTGATAAAGTCTGAAGTTTATTTGTCAGAACAAAGTACTGTCAGCAAAAGAGATCGTAACATTCTGAATGAATGACAAAAACAAACCTGAAAGATGCTGTCTCAGTCCTGCTTTCAGGTAATGTTCATTTGCCTTACGACCTGAGGATAAAAACAGTTCTTGAAGCGCTCCGCACGTTGAGCGACTCCCTGAGGGGAGGAAGGAGAAGAGCCTGGGGTCCTGCATGATGCACCAGACATTGAAACATACATTTAGTTCACAGATTTTATGAGTTACTTGCTTTTTTCTTCAGAAACTCCACTTGAGCACCTTCTCATGATGAGTTACTCAATGAGGGAGCCGATTTTAGTAACATTAATATAGACCTGAACCACCTGGAGGCAGAAAGTCAGACGTCTAATAGAACTCTGCCAGCAGCTTAATCACAGGCTTGAAGAATCATTACCACAAAAAGCCTTCCGCATATAGATATTTTTATAAAAAAGATGGTTCATGCACCATCCAATGCTGATGTTACTGTTTCACAACAGTCACGCTGCAGGGAGCTTACACTAACAATAAAAACAACGTCAAAATGGTTTTGGTGGGTGAGTGCCGCAATAAAGATGCTTTGTATTTTGATTCAAGGATATTGTAGTTGTTTTTGCAGTAAGCATTTTAATTAATGTAATGTTTCTTCCCCAACAAGCATGCATCAGCTCTAACCCTACTGTAGCTGCATGAACTATAAGGAAATAAAAGGACCTAAACATGCACAAAGGTAGAAGAAAACATACCACCCAAGATGTCTCCACACATGTTATATTATAGTGTCTTGGTGCATGTTAAAGATCAATTTGTTTGACCCTTGTGAGTGTCGCAGTGAGCTGTCTAAACACAGGCTCATTACACTGACCTAAAGGCTGCGATTGCCAGTCACACCAAAGATTACCAGCCTATGTTTAATCAGGTGCAAACGCCTCCTGAGTCTGCAGACACAACCTCGGCTCTAGCCGAAGGGCTCCTGTTCTCCTTAATTAGAGAATTAGGAGGTTCGACAGGGCAGAGTCGCTGTAGGTTTCATTCATGACAATCCCTCTTTGTAGCCCGTGGATACACAACAAACATGTGGCATTTGAGGTTTAATGTGATATCTATGTGCATCCTTTAAGATTCATGCAATGCTGATAGGTCGCTGCAACATCTAAAGTTGTTTAAATCCTATACTAAAAAAACACAGCATTTCTAAGATGTGTTTTGGTGAGAATCCCAGGGGGAATCCTGTCATATTGCAAGTGAAGATGACTTTTTAAGGTGCATATAAAAATAACCGTGGGTAAACAACCTGCAGAGATGGGTGCAATGACTTTTGAAATGTGTCATTCTGATTTCAATAGGTATGTTTACGTCTGTCACGATTAAAAATAAATAAATTAAATGGTACATAGTGCAGCTGAAAATATCACGATAAACAATAACTACTTTATGCCACTGACACAATAACCCTAAAGCAGAACAATACTAGTTGTTTTTAAAGTGAGACCTAACAAATAGCTAAATTTAAACACTAGTATCGATCATAGACGATAATTATTCAACCCTCTAAAGCTCAAATTACAAAAATGTCTCCACTAGAGCAAAGAAAATGTACAAATAATAAATATTCAGCCTTGTGATGGGCAATATAAATGAAGATTCTATCCTGAATATCATTTTAAGATATGCAAAGTTTGAATATCAACATAATATTCTTTATAGGGAAAAATGCTACAAAAAAGCTGACATTTCACATTTGTTTGATAAGTAAACCTCCACTAATAAGTTTAAAGAAATGTTTTAGCGCATTGGATTGACTTATCGAGAGTAATTTATTGTCATCTTTCATTTACAGAACAATAGTTTGATGTACAGTTAGTATCGAGACAAGGCAAAGGATGTTTTTTTGGAGGGGAAAGTTGTAAAATGAGGTATTCTAAGGTATTCTGGAGACACCCCACACATTACTACTGCTGTGGCATTCTCTGGTCTTTGCTGAGAATCAAGGATGGTGTCAGCTTTTGTTTGTCAGAAACGGTTTACTTTATTTGAGCCTCCTGCTTATCGACTGCTGCTGCTTTAACTTCTGATGGCCTTCTTCATCAGCGTCCATTATGCGCTGGAATTATCAGTCACTTCTCATCATTGATTAGACGTCAACTTTACAATTCATTTACATTTACAATTCATCATCACTGGGGAAAGAGGCGCTACGTGTCTGTCTCTCAAACTGCATCTGCCGCGTGTCACTGATGACTCAACACACCTCTAATGTGTTGTACCACACACATGTTCTCACACGCAAGAGCCAAGTGGGACGCCTGCCTCTACCATAAGGCAAAGTGATCAAAACCAGTATAATAATGCGATTTAAAGCTGGATAAAGCAGACAACCTTCTCCATTCAGATGTCAATTTACAGATGTAAAATTCACTGGTTTGTTGACTTTGAGCTACTTAAGAGCCAGCTTTTCATCATCTCGAAATGATAACAGACTGTAAATAATGCATATACTAGAGTTGTAAATATTTTAGTCCCTTGTCAGTGCACAAAATAATTTCATAAACATTCGGCACTCTCACACAGGACAATAACTGACATAACCTTAAAAATGTGAAAAGTGTCCACGAGCCCCACAGTTCCTGTTTACAATTTCTCTTGGCTGCCAACTGCCCGGATATGTGCCCACAAGGTGCACTTCAGGCTGGGCTGTTGCCTAACCAATCAGAACACAGACTCCCCACAAGAGTCTGGTGTCTCCAATGTTGTTCAAACAAGACCCAGTGGAGTTGAGGGTGAGGAGGTAACAACACAATCTATGACTGATTTATCTTTGTGTTATAGTGTTTTCTAGCCTAAAAGTACTGAATATCAAAGAAATAAACCTCCCTTCAAGAAGCAAATTCAATAATCTTACACTGGTGTATGAAACTGACACCGCCGAAGTGCCTTGCTCAAGGACATAACTGCCGTAGACAACAACTGATACTACTACTTGTGTGCAAATACTCAAAGAATTTCTGTCACTAAAAAGGATGAAATAAAATGTTAAGTAAACTGCATTAGACCAGCAGACGAGCAGTCACTAACTGAATTACTAACTATTATTTATTTATTATACATTGACACTTTTTAAATACATTTTTAACAAAAGAAAGGTTGAAATATTGTGAGGGCTTTTTTTGCATTTTGATATAATGATCTTTGTTATAAAATATTATTATTGTAATTGATATTGTAATGATTATGTTTTGTACAGGGTACAAAACATAATCATTACAATAATCAAAATAAGCCCTACACAGCAGCATACATTATGCATTTTATATGAAATATGAATTGCAAATGGAACACGTTGACTTTTGAAGTACTACATTTTCTTTTTGTGAAAGCTCTTTTGGCATGTCTTTTCCCTGACCAGGACCAGTGCCACTCTTGTTTGGTCACTATCATCTTTACCGTGACTTCCTTTACCTGCTCCTGGCTCTTAAAGCAGTTTCCACAGTTCCGCCCCCTCTGGTGCTGCTGGTGTTGCCTGCTTGAACCACCTGCAGCCTACGCTCTCACAGCCGTGTGCTGAGGGAGCGTGTCATCCATCAGGCTTGTCTGCAGTCGCTCTGGGGCAGTTGGCAGAGCCTGCGTGGGACTTGCCTCATTTCCCCGCTCTGATTATCCTGCTCTGGTCTCGGTGGGAATGTGCGGCTGCCACTCTGGGCTTCACCACCACTGCCTCCTCTGCACCGTCTCCTCCTCTGCACACCTTTCTTCAGTGCAAACTCCTCAGTGACAACATTTGGGTATTTTTATACATCTTGCAAACCTGTTTCATTTGCCCACTGAGCACAGAATCAATCCTGGGGGATGAAAATCCTGAGAGATTCCCAAAGATTAAAGCCATTTAAGAACAAGTTCCGTTTCATCATCAGAGTTAAATATCAGGAGATACGGTGTGGAGCTGTAAGCACTGTCTTGTAATGAGCCACAAAGGGCTAGCTAATTGGCGGCCTGCGGACCAAGTTGTGCCCACTGAGCAATATCAAGGTCAAATGGGCCACATTGTAATGAAACCTGGCAAACGCGTTGTCTGGCCTACCGTGAACCATGCAAAATGGTCCAGCCCATCATGGTTTACTGACCCTATTGCTTGGTCAGCTGAATTTGTTCTTAAAGCACTATGTTAACTCTTTTATTCAGTACCCTACTGTACTATGCTTCTAACATCAATTGTATATTTAAGACCTTATAGTCAGATCATGTGGTCTAGAACTGTTCAAGATGTTGTCTAAGCCTGATGTGACCTACATTATGTTTAGTCTTGGTCCAGGACAAGGTTTAGTTCTAGATCTGCTGATATCTGCTCCACTTCAAGTCTGTTTTTTGATTGACACTGGGTTGGTCTTTGCTTAGTCCTGATTTAGTCCTGTTTTTATGTCGCATAATAATACTGTTTTCTTTTTTATTTATTCAGTGAAACAATAGATTTCTATTGAATTGTACCACTGCGAGTTGCTTGTGGATATTTGATAGGAATAATAAAATTGTGGTACAATTTTGTAGTCCGGCCCCCAAGACGATGGCCTGATGTAAAATATAACTGCATAGCCCTGCTTTAGACAAATGCTGAAGAAAAAATACAGTAAGTCTTCTATAAGAGCACAACATTCTTCGGCTTTGCAATGGTTTGCATATTGTAATTGCAAATTGTAAAGCCATAGTCAATACTTTCACTGAATCACAAGGCAATTCTGCAAAATAAGTTGAAATCCTTATTACAAAAATTCTGCTCCCTCTTTACCAAATAAAATGTTAAAAGAGTCAATTAGTCTGACAAAAAAAAAAGATATTTGTGATGTGTCATACTTTGTTGACTCTGAAAATATTTTTGATGCTGCTGCTCCATCTGTTGCTGTTGCCTCAATACACGAGAATAGACCTGATGATCAAGTATTTTCCCTTAAGCCCTAAACTCAATATGAAGTAAATATTTTGTCCAAGTCCACTGAAGCTGACACTCTCAAACCTAAGTTACTTTTGTCATCAGCCCCACTGATAGTAAATTCTTAAATGTATGTTTTTAATCTCACAATTCACACTGAAAGTATCCCATTACTCTGCTTTTGTTCTCCCTTCTCCTTCCCTTGATTTGAATCATTTTCTTAACTAAATATTAAGTTTTAAATAGCTACCCGTCTGGATGTAGACCATCTATCACAGCTGCTACCACAGTCACAAATGATATCGCTATTTCAAAGGACATTCTTGAAGAATGTGCTGCTTATTTTTGTTGATCCATCAAAGGCCTTTGATTCATTCTCTTGGATCGTCTGGATGCTATTGGGTTTGATATAAATTCAAAAAAGCATTTAAAAAACAAAATAAGACCCAAAGAAAGACAAATCTGGGTCAAATTAAGGTTTTATCAACTCAGACAGTGTTTTTACATCTGTAAGTTATGGATCAACATTTGAATGTCTTTGTTTTTTTGTTTATCTTTTTGCTCTGTGTAGAACATCAGCACAACCATGCATTTCTAACTGCAGAGGCTCAACGGCAGCACAGGAGAAGGTTCACAGACCACCGCTGGACAGTCGAGAGCAACTGAAGAGAAAATAACATGAGTATTATGTGAAACTTTACCCAAACTGTTTTGGTAAAAATGAATTCACGTTTATATAGCGCTTTTCTACCTCAAAGCACTCAAAGTTCTTTACCTCCAGGAGCCACTCACCCATTCACACACATTCTCACACCAGTGTACGCAGACACTGGGGGCAAGGTGGGTTTAGTGTCTTTCCCAAAGACACAACAGCAGGACACACCTGAAGCTGTATTCGCACCACCAACCTGTGGGTCAATGGATCTGACCTCTTTCCCGAGGATGTTTATGTCAAGAGCTGGATTTCGAACCACCGGACGAGCACTCTGCCACTGAGCTCTGAGTTAGACAATAGCATAATCTGAAATGTTGCCCGAGTTTCCAAGTAGGAATTCCGAGATGTGAGCGTTCCAGTGTGATTGACATGTCGGAGCTCTGAGGACGACTGAAATGCAACATTTACATATGAAACCTCATTACAGAGGATGGATACAGAAGCCACCACTATATTTATACTCGGAAGTAGCAAGGCAATCATCGGATGTGAGAACAGCACTGCCTTTTGTGTGTTTATAAAGCTCTCATTGGTATTTCCCCTGATTATTTAACAAGTTTACTTATCCTCAGATCAGGTATTTGTCGATAGTTTATTTTACAGTCACCTGCAAAGACAGTGCTCTTGCTTTGCATGATTTGACTGTTTATGTATTTGTTAACCTATTGAATGTGTGTTTTGTGAACACATGGTACCTATGAAAACGAGAGCTTCTCTCATTGAGGTCTTTCCCTGTATGCAATATAAGAAAATAAAGAATTGTGTCCTAAGGAGATATAGTGCTGTTCATGTACCTCACTTCTGCCAGCGCCTCGGCTCGTTCTGACAGTGTTCCCCTGACACTGCTCTTAAATAGAATCAGAATCATAAAAAAGGTTATTGCCATTGTCAGCGAACAAAATTTACAAACTCAGTAAAAATAGCAAATATTAATGAGAAGTGTTGAAGAAGAAGTGTTGATGAGTTGTATTATAATTAGGGCTTAGTTCCTAAAGCTTGGCAACCACACAAATGAGTTGCTGTGTAGCGCCAACATGTGGGTTTGATGGAGACGTAAGTGGGAGGATGACGACCAAGCTTGTGCCACTCTAAGATGTTACTATTCATCCCACAACACAATCATATTGAACTAATATTCACCTCCTCCACTTCAACACTGCTTTGAACTACTAAACATTTGCGGATAAAAGTAACCTGGCAGAAGCCAGATTGATGTAGCATTCTTGATTTAATTTGACAAATTTCAATCTAGGTTGGCTCAAATCTATTGCAAAAAGTCAGAGCATTCCATCAAAAATCCTGAGAGATGCTCCGAGATCACCAGTTTGAGTTGTAATAGTCAGTGTGATAACAACATTATCATTTATATCAACTGCTTTAATTTAATCACAAGCCCTGCGAGCCAGCCTCAAGCAAGAATGTTCTGCACAAAATTTGCATCCCAAGAGTGAAAGAGTGAAAATGATATTAATCTATTGTAAATTATATTTTACCCTCTCATTTATAGTTACATCACATCCCAATCTGAAGCTGTTTCTTCAGCTGTATTCTTCAGTGTTTAGCCTTCAGTGGCTGTGTGCTTGAAATGCCTGGTTTCATTCTGTTACACAAACTTTAGAGGCAGATTCCAATCACAGAGAAGGCCCAAATCAACATCTCTCACTCCTCTGACACAAGAAGACTGCAGATCAGGAAACACGCGCAATATTAAGATATTCCTTTATTAGCTCATTTAAATATTAGCTCATTCAAAAGAAAGCTATTCTTTCTTGAAACATGTCAGTTTTTGCATTGGGTAGAGCAGATTTCTGAGAATCATATTCATGTGCCAGGACTCAGAGGACATAAATGATCTAAAAAGGTATATTAGAGGAAAAAGGAGAGCCCAGCACCAACAAAAAGGCCATTAAAAATACTGCTTCATCTCTACTATGCATGGGTATATTTCAAATGTAATTAAGTTTGATCCAAAGCATATCTACCATCAGCTGGCTCTAATCTCATTATAGAAGGCGCATGGCCTGCTAATAATGTAAACATGCAGACGGAAATGCACAAGGAGCAACTATAGTCCCACACTGAATCAAGCTAAAAATGTCAGGTTATTGGTAGAACAATAACTATATTAAATTCAGATCAAATATACATAGTAATATTTATGCATTTGATTTATATAACGCTTTTTGGACACTCAAATTTGCTTTACATTGCATTATTCATTGACTCCTTGCTCGGTCCATAGGCTCCTCAGACCAGCACGTTCATACTTCAGTAACTTTTCTGATATAGGATCTGCTACATGCTTATTTCCAAGGAGATTATATTGCTTTGCCTTAAATGTTCCAGCGCCATTAAACTTGTCTTACACTTATTCAATTTCAGGTGTTTTTATTCCTCACACATACCATTTTCTCACTGTGAGCAGCGTCACCACTCCACAGACCTGTGTGTCCCAATAGAACACATTACCGTGGAGACAGCAGGTGGTCACACGGTGCACCATTAACATGACCATCGTGCTCGCCTGTGCGGTCGTTACCACCTCATGGAGCTGCTCGATTATGACTAGAATCATAATCACAACAGAAGTTAATTCTTTTTTTGATAACAGCATTTTTTGTAATTTAATAGGGCAATAATGGAAATCACAAGTTTCACATTGGCACCTTGGGTTGACCTGCCAGGCAAGAGCATTTACTGAATGTCTCTACACACTCTCTTTCCGCGCTACAGTTGCCCAGTCCAATAAAGCTTTTTGGATAGAAAACTCTTTAACAAACTAACAGGATATCCACACAATTAAACAGCATGTAACATTTCGACAAAAATATTCAGTTTGGGGGTTTTGTGGTTGAGAATGAGAAGAGGGGAAGGTCATGGAGGAAGTTAACTGATGTGACAGTCACGAGAGGGTCAATGCACATGTAGAGTCATAGGCTCTGTTCATGGCATGTGACCGGCTTGTTTCTGTGTGTGTGTTTTTCCCCAAAATAAAGGAAGTCAAAAAGAAGAAAAGGTATTGTATTGAATATATATATATACAGTATGTTTGAGGAATATATTTACCTGATTTCATATGACAGAAATGTGTCTCGGGGTTTCAGCGTCAGCATCAAACAATACTATCTCGTTGTTCCATCCTTCCTGAGATCTAAGACAACATTTGACTGACATCTCCCACGTCTTAAATGAACAAAGAACAAAGCTTCCTCCAAGTGAATCCCCATCACAATGAATCTGCTCAACACGTTTCTCCCCAGGCACAACTCAAAGACTACAAACAGGACAGTGACGTGTCATAAAAAGGTGATCGCTGTTGGATTATGTCTATCTGTTGTTTATTCCCCCATCAGCAGCAGGAAGCTTGTTACACTGACGTATTCACTGTCCATACGCGGGTGATTAATGGTGTCAGCCTCGGAAAACAAAACTGGACAAAGTGTGCACGCCTCGCACAACACGTTTCATAACAACAATTAAAAAAAAGCAGCTGACACTCAGGACACTTGAACAATGGAGTGAAAACTGGTCATCCAGAAAATGTGCTCACTTCATTCCGTGCCGCAGAATGATGACAATGCAAAGTGCTGTGTTGATAGCCCTCGCAGCGGTGTAAAAGGACTCGGGGGGAATCACAGATAGGATTATTTGTCTGGAGCCTCAAACAGATCAATGTAAGCACAGGTCGCACTCTCTGAGCAGAGTGGACTGTGGGGCGTGCGATGTGACGATACACATCCAGCTGATCCCTGTGATGAGCTGCTTTCTCCTTGATATTATGTGGCCATGTGGTGATTCAGGGCTTTTTTTTTGTTATATTCTCACAGACACTTTCCCCACCCACTCCATATTGGTCAACCTCTGCCACGCTCTGAGTGAATGACGGGCGGATTTAAGCAATGACAGTGAAGTGTGGACTCTCTGAAGATGAAGATGGTTGTAGTGGCCTCTTACAAACAGTGTAAAGCTGCTTACAGTTTTTCTCGATGGTTTTGATCCCTGTGTCACCTCTGACATCACATTCTCAGAACAGTTCACACTTGTGTCTGAACAAAAGCACTCTGGACAAAATGACACATTTTGCTTGCAAAAGGCTGTAACTCTCTCAAAACACTTAAAACATGCAGCAAAAGCAAATCTTGCCTTCAAACAGTGGGTCCAGCTCGACTCCGACGGTCCCTCATCTGCCTGAAGAGTGGGTCCAGCTCGACTCAGACGGTCCCTCATCTGCCTGAAGAGTGGGTCCAGCTCGACTCCGACGGTCCCTCATCTGCCTGAAGAGTGGGTCCAGCTCGACTCTGACGGTCCCTCATCTGCCTGAAGAGTGGGTCCAGTTTGCCTCAGACGGTCCCTCATCTGCCTGAAGAGTGGGTCCAGCTCGACTCTGACGGTCCCTCATCTGCCTGAAGAGTGGGTCCAGCTCGACTCAGACGGTCCCTCTTCTGCCTGAAGAGTGGGTCCAGCTCCAGTCTCCCTCGTGTCCGTCTGTCCGTCTGTGAGAGTCGGATCTCTTCTTCACTGGAACTCCTCCAGGTTTCTACGCTTTTTTCCCAAAGAGGTTTCTTTTGTAGTTTTTCCTGGCCGAGAAGGAGAGTCTAAGGACAGAGGACCCTGGGACATCGTCCCTCGCCACATCGTCCCTCGCCGCCACAGACATTGTCTGACTTCATCGCCACCACAGACATTGTTGATTCATTTCTCCCTGTGGCCCTCAGAGGCAACTGTTGTTGTGATTTTGGGCCTTACAAAAAAAAAATGATTTGATTTGATTTGAAACAATACAACGTGTTGCCAATTCAAAAGCATCTTTAATCAATCATTTCACACTGGACAACAACATAAAAAATATGGCCATCAATATGAACCAGTGCAGCCACATGTCCTGTGACATGTCAGTGGCATTTCCTCGCTTTACATAGTTATACTTTACACTGAAATACTCAAAATCAGAAACTATTCCATTCCATTATTCTCAAAACTTTGGCTTAAAACTGAAATACAGAGAAAAATGGAAAAATATGGGAATAAACTGTATCTACTGTGTTCAAATTGTCATTGTCTATTCGTTCAAGTGGCCATTTCGTCGTGAACAAATAGACAATGACTAATTTGAACACAGCAGTTATATTCCCATATTTTTCCTATTTTTCTCGGTCTTCCAGTTTTCAGCCAAAGTTTTGAGAATAATGGCCTGGAATTGTCTCTGATTTTGAGTTGAGCTTTTGAATTGGAAACACGTTGTAGTGTTTGAAGGCAAGATTTGCTTTAGCTGCATGTTTTAAGTGTTTTGAGAGAATTACAGCCTTTTGCAAGCAAAATGTGTCATTTTGTCGAGAGAGCTTTTGTTCAGACACGAGTGTGAACTGTTCTGAGAATGTGATGTCAGAGGTGACACAGGGATCAAAACCATCGAGAAAAACTATAACTGTTTTGCAAAAGGATGTGAGAAATGTGTGAACCCAATGAAAATGTATGAACACATTCGTAAGAGATGACTTCTGCTGTGCAAAGAAAAAAGTCATGAAGGGTTCTAGTTTACCTAAGCAGGTAAAAGCAATCGAGAAAAACTGTAATGTACCTGAATCTTGATTAAATTTGATATTGGGATCTGAGTACTGTGATATACATGTTTGTATTTGTAGCACACATTTTACCATAAAAACATACACAAGATAAACAAAAGATGTGCATAAAACATAGGAGTTAAAGGTTAGTGCTTCAGATGGTTTTCTTAATAAAAATCTTGGAAAAGGTGCTCTTGAGGACGAGGTTCAATAGCTAGAAAACCTGTCTTTAATTAAAAAATCAATGAATAAAACTAAGCTTTTTTTTTTTTTTAAAGCAGTCAAAATGTATTTTATTCTTACCTGGGCAAATGTGTTTTGAGGACACATGAGTGCCTTTGTCAGTTTTATTAATATTCCAAAATATACTATAATACTACAATAAGATACATGTTTAAGAAAAGTACAAGTTATTATTTATTCAATCTGTCTAAGCCAAATCTGAAAAGTCCTGGTTGGCGTGGACACAGTTGCAGTCACATGTTCAGCTCTATGGCAGTGACTATAGTAACCTGAGTATTTATCTGGCCCAGCAGGAAGTAACGACCAGTAACTTTACCTGATTGGATTCCCTAATGAAAATGTTTGCATCCTATAGAACACAAGCCTAACCATGAGACATTCAATCTCACTTGTAGCAGGCAATATTTCTAAATGTAGATTCTGTTTGAACAGGCAAACTAAACCATAGTATACCAGCTGAACGTGGACAGGCTCAGCGGTTAATGGAATGCATTTAGATCAGCCGGCCCATTCCCCAGAACGACTCCTGCCCCAGAAGCAGACTGATAACAGGAATCTGAGTGAAGCGAGGAGACTGCCGGACCAGGAGGGAGTCCCTGGGAAAGGCAGCTGTGATTGATGTTTCTGGGGACATTTCAACACTTTCAGCACCCAGCAGAGAGCCTGAGATGGAGTCTCCCAATACGCACAAAGTCGACGTGATTTGAAGGTCCAGAGATGTTCTGCTTTATGTCGTGTTCAAGGTATATATCATGTGGGCGCTGATAACACTAATTAAAAAAAAAACACTTGAATACCATTTTGAACGGAAAATAATTGTAGTAGTTTAGATTTTACAATCCTTGTTCAAATGACTACACAGTTTTAGGATTGATTAGTATCTGAGTATTGATTTTTCACAACCTTTAAGTGCGTGTGTGTGTGTGTGTGTGAGTGAGTGTGTGTTTGTGTGTGTGTGTGTGTGTGTGTGTGTGTGTGTGTGTGTGTGTGTGTGTGCGTGCGTGCGTGTGTGTGTGAGTGAGTGTGTGTGTGTGTGTGTGTGTGTGTGTGTGTGTGTGCGTGCGTGCGTGTGTGTGTGTGTGCGTGTGTGTGTGTGTGTGTGCGTGCGTGCGTGTGTGTGTGTGTGTGTGTGTGTGTGAGTGAGTGTGTGTGTGTGTGCGTGTGTTTGTGTGTGTGTGTGTGTGTGTGTGTGCGTGCGTGTGTTAAGAAGACTGACAGCTGATGATCCTTGGGAGTGACAAGGAAAGGATTAGAAGTGTCTATGAGAAGAACAGCTTATGTTGTGCCATGTCAGGGATAAAGTCAGAGATGGAGATAGTTTCGACTGGAGAGAAAATGGAGGCTGTGGATTTCTGCACGAAGACGGTGACACCCAAAGGACAGACCTCTGACACTCATAACCTACTGTTGGTTTTATTCGCGGTAATCGTTACAAACATAACACAAACAGAAAATTGTACACTCTTTTTGTTCTCGCACGAATCATCATAATTATCTTGCCGGCACCAAACAGGTCAGAAGGGCGGGTCTCTTTTAAATGGCACTGAGAGAAAATAAGCAAGGACGCAGATCATTATAGTGTGGGGAAGCGTGTGGGACATAATGAGGAATTGTGGTCACTGAGGGGACCAGTGTCACCAGAGGATGGGCCAAAACGCTGTGATCATCAGGGTGAAAAAGTGAGAGAAGAAGCAGAGCAAAGTGACTTCTTACATTGGCCTACATTTACAAGCAAGTACAGTTAAAGTATTAATGGCCAATGTCTGCTCCTCTTCAAACGTTCTAATAGATTTCGTAAGATGAAGAACTGAAGAGTAAGACGTGTCAAGCTGTCTTTGTGGAGCAACACTTCACGTCATCACACATCACGTCATTATGTTGAGGACAAATGTTGCTGTTTTACAATAACCACGGTGACACTGAAAACATCAAGTGAAGACGTCTTAATTGTTTTAGCTGGTTTAAAATATGATGATGGTTCGTCTGGCAAATAATTGAAAGTTTGAAATGTTTGTGAATTACATTGTGAGATTTAATGAAAACTATTGTCTGTGTTCAGAGCAGGGCAGAGAAACAACTACATTTATATTTGCCTTGTAATTTATCAAACACAATTTTCTATTAGGTATTATTTTTTCTTAAGAACACACAAAAAAGGGCTTTCAATGTTAATTGTATGAACATTAAAGCTTTTTAATCAGTGCTTTTACTGAGACAGAATTGGCAGAACATATTAAAAAGCAAGCACTTACAGGCAAATCACTATATTATAACTGTTTGAAAAAAGTGGAACTCGATTCAATCAGAATTGTATTTACCGCCCTTTTGAAAGGATTTGAATAAGTTGCCAAAGCAAGCACGTTACAAAACAGAAATGGAGATTAAAAGAAGACAAGGTGGATCTATAACGAGCGTTCATAAAAAGTAATCACTCAGAATCACTCAGAATAATCTAAATGCATAAGTGATTAGGCAAGAACTTAAAAAAAAAAAAAACAGCAAAAGAGTCACTACAGTACAATGATTTCATTTTCACTTTCTCCTTCACTCACTTGGCCGTCGTAACTTTTAACACATTGTGATTTGTCTCGGATAATTAAGCCGCATATTGATTTTATGATTGTCTTTGTTTCCCTACAGAGTTCCCTCATGTTCTCATTCAGACAGATCAATACCTAAAAGGGGAGTAGACTGCTTTATCACTGCACATAAGCACTTAAAGAGCACTCAATAGCCCTGGCTCAGTATATTGCTACAGTACTTCCCATAACAGTTGTCTCTAATTTTCTATTTTAACAAGTTAATCATCAGCTCAAGTTTGATGTCAGTAACAACAGTACAATCTGTTTTTTTGGGGTTTTTTTCTGGTTGTGACAGTAAAAGGTCACCAAACAGAAGATGTTTTATTAGCATCGCTTGTGCAACAATAATGAAACAAATGTGACATTGCAGTGAACAGACTCTTTAGGTAGTTACAGTGTCAGTGTTACTAGGAGACGATGTAAGTCACCTACAGCCTTATTTGAGTCATAGCACCAGATGGTTCCCCCCAGAGTCAATATCCTCATTTCACATGGGCACCCGGGAACCGCAAGAGACTGGGGCTTGTATTCAATAAAAATAATAAATGAATAAATAAAAGTTTGGTTGTTGATACAAATTTGTTGGAATTTTATTTATTTATGTATAGTTAGTATAGGTTATGTATAGGTTATGTATAGGTTGATTCAGTGTTTTTAGTTTGGGCTGCGTGAAATGAATTCATATAAAGCAGGGCTATTAAAACTACAAAACACAATGATCAACTGCTGTATACAAATGTAATGTAGTACAGTCTCTCCACCTCTGCACCGGATCAGAAACACAGGGGACAAAAGAGAAAGCACGAATCGCAATATGAAGACATTTTATTGTCCAAATATAGAGGAGTATGACAAAAGGTCTTAGAGAACATGTCGGAACCATGTTTAGATCTGGAGGCTTCTGTGTCCAAGTCTGAAACACTTCTGATATCAGATGCTCAAGTTATGAAATTATTTGGGTAATATTTTTAGACATATTTGCAGCATTTTTTCATTTGCTCTGACACACTCTGAGAATGTTGGGACAAATTCCAAAACTGTCTATTCAGGGAACAAAAACTCATCTATTGTTGGCACCACCGTGAATCCATTTCTACACCTTAACTCTCAAATTAAAACTATAAAACTATAAAACTCAAAACGTAAACACAAATGATTTGTGAAATATTCTATAAATGTTTGCTGCATAAACTTACCCTCAAACCAACAGAAACAGTGTGATGGTCCTTGGACATGGAGCGCACATGTGCAATCCACTCAACCACCAAACAGCACACCTGTCGCTTTTACATAAGGGAATTCTACATCTCCTCCAGCACAAGAGAGGGATCTCTAATGATCTTTAGAGCCTGTGTCACATCTGACCGCTACAGTGCAGGTTATGGACAGAATAAATACCATACAAATAGCAGTTAAACTGACCACTAGCACAAATTTTAATAATAAAAAGTTATTTTTCTAATATTATTACAAAATATTAACAACATGCTTCACGACACATATGATTAAATACTTCTCTTTTTCTCTCATAAAATACATGGACTGCATCACTAAAGCAAATATCAAGCATGTCTTTTGTGACAAATGTAGGTAATCACAATGTTCTCAAATGGCCACAGAGAAACAAATGCTCCTTTCAAGCATGTGTCAAAGTTTGGACAAGAAACAATGAAATCAAAAGCATTTTTGGTTCAAGTTAAGCGTTTTCCATCTTGTCTGCAGATTACATGAAGCTGGACAGATGAACAGGACCAGAGTAATCATGTTGTGTAATCTCATGAAGCTGGAAGGATCAGTTTATTACAAGTGCCACCAATATAAGCACAAACAAGTTGGAGTAAAGGTAAACCCAGAGACAACCCGAGACTTCGTACTCACACATGTTGGTTTAAGAAATTCCCACCACAATAAACAATGGGCCATGGCATTGAAGCCCAAAGTAACAGCAGGATCAAGAAACTCACTGCACTCCATGAGCGCCTGGGAGCCTGAAGGAGCAGTTCCATCCAACTATCGACCTCCACTTGTCCCTCCACAACATGGAGGCTCATGTCAGGCATCATCGCGGCAAAGATAAGTGGGCACATGGATCAATACAAAGACATACACCAACTCAGAACAGTCACCCAAGACTGCAGACTGCTTCAAAATGAGAGTCAAAATTATATAACTATATTATTATATACTCACTATACTGATTTCTGGGTGATTTGATGGGGGAAAAGTGGCGTGCCCATGAGGAAACCCACCGAGACACAGGGTAAAACCTGCTTGCTGTGAGCCATGAGTGCTATCCACTCAGCCGCGGTGCTGCTTAGCTTCTGTGCTGCCTCAGTGAACATTGAAAACATATATTATTTGTTCAATACTTGAATCACAGTGTTTTGGACAGGAACAATTCAATGGGAATCCAAATGTGTTTGAAACCTCAACTCTCGACAATCCAATTTCCAGCTCAAATTAGATCTAAAAGTACACCTACAAACCCCCCCACACACACACAATCACTATTAAACAAGGTCAGCTTTCATTCTCTTTGTTATTGTGCCCACTGCATCTGAACACATGCCATGAAGCCGATAGTGGGGCATTATATGAATGAAGGAATGACTGTCTTTGTTCAGTACAGCTCCCTGGTGTTTCCTGTGGCTATGTCCTAACCGCAAAATATGCACAAGTGTTAATTAGAAGGAGCTAGTAATTATATCTCTGAGTGAGCTGTGCCAGCACCTCACCCAGCTGATGTTCAAACCCACGTGCTCCTCCTCACTACGCCGCATGTCAATGATACCGATCCTTTCCATCTGACCAACTTCTGCAAATGGAAACAAGTTTTTGCCGCTCAAGGCCTTGGCCCGGTGTTCTCTCTGCAAGCCCAGAACACACACATGTCCAGTACTTTACGAAGATGTGAGTCTTGTCATCGGTTTTATCTCCCTGGTTTCAGATGGAGGTGCTTGGCAGGAGGATTTATCAGGGAAATCTGTTGTCCTGCATAGACTCTCAAACACACTCATTCATACACATGTACACGTGGACACTGGAGGCACGTGATCAGGAGGAAACACGATCGACGCTGTAGGGCTGGACTCTTTGTGGGACGACCCCGAGGTGAAGGGGATGGCACGGTGTGAAAGCAAAACACCATGTTGTGATACAAGAGAATGTGTTCTGTAACGCTGATCACCTCCTCAGACGCCCCACATAACCACCTTCTGTCACAATCACCATTCATGCAATTCTCTCACCGACGTGTGGATCCTTGTCTGTAAAAACCTCAAAGGTCAAACAAAAAATAATGTCAAATTAACTTTTATGACCTTTTAACTATATTATAACAGGGTGCCCTCCTCATTAGCTTACTCAATGTTGTATGTCGATAGATTCATGCTTGTTTGAGTGATTTATTCCAGGTTTATGTACTAAATGTAAATTCCTGATCTACGTTTGTTATAACTTAATACTAAATCCAGTGGAAAAAAATCATAATAGGTTTTCTTTAAGCACACAGAACTATATTTTCCCTATATCCTATATTTTTCCGTACAGTATATTTATATTTTTTCAGATACCATATGTGTTATACCAAATTAATGTCAATCCTCAAGAGAAAAAAGCATTCAAAACATGAAAAATACAAATCCATCCTTTTGGCTTTGCAGTCTCTAAAACAGAATTATTCCAATCTGTCGCTGCATCTGTGAGTTCACCGCAATAAGGGAAATATTCACCGAACGGACAAACAAAGCTTTTGGCAGTTTTTTGTGTTGTTGCTTGCACGTTGGTTTGCAGCACAAACAAGAGCAAATATGCAAACAGCACAGCACTAAAACAGTACAATGTTGCATGACAAAGCAAAATATCTAATTGCGATTTCTCTGACAAACATTGCAATTGCGACCAGATTTGCAAGGTTTTAATTGTTGGATTGTGTTTAAACTTCACATTTTAAACATCAACATTTGAGAGAAGACGGAAATCTGAACTGATAAACAAACAGCGGCATCACAAGCATTAACAACATGTTTGAAGATGTCTAAATTACAAGGTTATCAGGTTTTATACAGAATAACATCACATTAGACAGAAAAAACCAGCCATGCAAAAATATGTAGCTTTTGTGTCTGGTCATCCGGCTTCAAGAAGCCATTATAATCGTATTCTAACAGGTTAGACATGCACAGGCCTTTTGCGGTGCACTCATTTTAAAACGTAAATGGTTATGTATAATAATAGTCTCCTTTCTGCTCTATAAATCTGTAAAACAATAAGATGAACACTGCTATTCATGAACAACCAAAAATTGTGTTTAAAGGAGGAAAGACTATACAATAATGCCTTGGAAGTGCATCCATGGTGTGAGATATTAACTATCCTGTTATCCCTTGTGTCAAATTGTTATTGATTAAAGCATGAATGAAAGAGTAGAATGCTTTCCTCTGCAAATATGGTATTGCAATGTGTGAGAAATCAGGGCAATATTGATTTTCTATTAGGTATCCATGTTAATGCACATGCTATGCTATAGATTAATCATAACACCCATCAAGGAGCCCATCAAAGATCAATTTTTCATCACTCTTGTTCCTCTCCTTCTCTCAGTGGCAGCTGTGCATGTGCTCAAACTACAAATACTGCTGATGTACAAATGAGAAATCTTAATGATCTCTCAGGGATCAATGAAACATCTGGCATTATTCACCCTACACCAAAGTAATTACACATTCTACAATGAAATTCTTTATTGTTAACTGTCTGAAATGCAAACACACTTGATATTTCTCCAAGGCTAAACTAAACTTTGCCATGTGCTGCTCAATAAGTGTTCAACCCGTGCGTTTAGAAGAATGTTGAGATGTCCATGTCCTGTATCAGTGGGGGCCAAGGTGTAATTTGCATCAATATTTTCACTGTAAGCGTGTAGCCCTGCTGCATGTAGTTGGGCTTCACTCACCACTGGAGGTCTTGCCGCAGATTAGGTGCTGATAGGGCTGCAGAAGACCCCAGATCTCAGAGTCACTGTTGATGGCTTGCTCCAGTGACTCCAGAGAAAACTTGGGGATGCCGTTGTCTCTCTCCAGCAGCGCGCTGCGCAGTACTCGGCTGAACACGTCTCGGAAAAGACTTTCCATGCACGCAGTGAGGTATATGGCTGCATGCTCGTGGATCCTCAGAGCCACACGACTATCCACCATCCACCTGAAGAACTTCCCCACAGAGAAGACGAGCCCGCAGCGCGCAGACTTGCCTCGGCTCAACTTGTCGCCCGTCGTCATGTTGTAGAGTGACAGTGCGCTCACGGCTGCTGTGATACAGTTTACAGAAATGGTCCAGGACAGAACCATCTTTATGGCACTGTGGATCTCGTGCTTGGTGCACTTGGCATAGCGCAAGCTCAGGCGCTGAGCCTCTCGAGCCACCCGCACGAGCGCGAGGCTGATGAGAGCCGAGAGCCGGGTGAGGACCTCAGGTGGCGGGCCCCCCGCCATCAAAGTCTCATCCTTCCCCAGCGCACCCTCCACCTCACCCAGGCTCCACGGCACGTCCTCCAGCTCGGGCAGCTTGGCGCACTGGCCCGAGCTCTCCAGTAGATCCGTGTCCTCCGCCAGGACTGTGTTGACCGTGTCCAAACTGTTTTGTCTGCTGTGCATAGATTCTGTCAGATGCCAGCAGTTGCCCCCATGCAGAGACTGGTGCGTGTCGGAGCAGCACAGCGACACGCTGGATGACCTGACCGAGTCCGCAGCTCCACCATAACCAGAATCCAGGGTTAGATCCTCCAGCGTCCTCACCACTGTTTTACCCTTGCCTGCCATAACTGCACCGCATACTGTAGGGATGCAGGGACCACCGCTCAAAGTCACAAACTCGTCTAAGTGCTCTCTCTCCCGCTCACGACAAGCTCCTGTTGTTTCCAAATTAAAACGTCAAAAGCCACAAAGAAGATTCTTTTGCAAATCAATAATGGATGAATCGATTTTTGTCTTCGTTGGTCCACAAATTTGCACGCGCAACCTGTGCACGCACAAACCAGGCGCTTACTGCACCAAGCGCAGCACAGGCTCCCTCTAATGGGAGGAGGGACCTGAAGTGCCTTTATACAAACCAATCCGCATGTCCTAACCATGACTGACTAACACGGACAACAGGCTTCAGCTCAACATTGGCTACTGCTGTTGTATCTCAGCCTAATGTCATTTAGACTATTTATGCGTTTTGCGTATTCTGTTATTTTGGCACAAATGTTTTATAGGCCAATTCATGCATGATAATGATACACTCCATTGGTGAGTCTAAACTTTTAGTTTTATGGGTCCCAGCTCCTTGTACTTTTAGTAACTGATGACAAACATATTGTCAAAAATTCAAAACAGGTTTTAATTACACAGGCCATTAACTGAGCTATAAGTGTTAACTTGTGTTTTACCCTTGCCACTGATCACTTGTGTCTAAATGCTGAGTCAGCTCTTTCCCGATCTGTGTTTACTTCCTCCCCTATCCCCTATGTGGAGGGACTTATAAAACCCTCATCAGTGATAGGGCCCTCAATCCTGCATAGGATGAAGGAGAAGAGACGGATTGGGAAAGAGCGGTGTTCCATGTGGAGCCCCAGCCCTCTGCTGCCCCCCTGTGCCGTGCCCCTCCCGTGCAGCTCCAGAACAAACACTGTTGCACGACAAAACACAAGCTTACTTTGTATTCATTATTGTAATACAAAGTTATTAACCGTTCAAGACAACAAACTCCATTGTGATAAATTGCTGCATATCTGGGTCCCATAACAGTGGTCAGGGTAATCAAAGCAGTGATTGACCAATGAAATCTAAAATTAATTTGTGTCACAACTATATTTAAATTGGTAAGAAATATATCCAAATAAGCCATTTTCCCCTCACTTCTGCTGCTGAAGCTTGGCTGGAAGTCGCATTTAGTGGCCTCTACAGGCCACTGAGCAGTACTGCGGGAAGCTAGATTCTTCTTCTCCCTTTTCAGTCTGTGGCCATGTTCGGAGTCCAGTTCATGTTCCATTCACTAACATGAGTGAATGGAGAGTCATTTTAGAATCAGAGCAGACATCAGCTACTTTTAGAGGTCTGCACATGCTCTGAGGACCACACAGCCTCAAACCCACGGATCTAAGCTCAAACCACGCTGAATAAACCTGGGTTGGAAACCTTGTAGTTTTTGCCCAAACTGAACATGTGCAGAAGAGAAGCAACAGCAGCGCCAAGTTTCACAAGTGACTTAGAACCTTTTAGACACAAGTCTTTGGATCTAAGGCTCTGTACACAATTCTAATTATAAGATATGATGTTTGTTAGGAATACAGAGAGTATTCTAATAACATAGAGCGCTTGTGTAATGAATTGATCAGTCAAGTGAGACTATTCAGTGCATCCAGCTATTAAAACTGTTAAGGTAGTTTAGATCAGTAGATTAGACATTTGCTCTTCATGCAGCACAAGACTCACTTCTGGATACAAATATTATCAACAAATAAAGATGAACACTCCAAGTCTGCCTCTTTTTTAACATAAATTTAATATTTAATGAATATGTTTAACTTGAAAGGATGTTTTAAAAAATCGGTTCACATAATTCGAATGCCAAAATCAATTAAATAAATTCAGTGTAAAATAAAGCTTTCAAGTTTTTATTACCAAATAAGCTTGGGTAATAATAATGCAAAATAACCTCCATAGCTTTCCCATCATGTGATTACAAGCTACTGGTTATTAATGATGTTTTGTGTCAAAACATGCTTTTCAAAAATATGTTATAAAGCACTTGTCAATCATCATATGATATGTTCCAACAATAAATAAGTGCAAGTGAAGGTTTGTTTGACATTTACTTCGTATTAAGATGTAAAGTGGAGTAATCCTCGCAGTGTTGTAGATAGGCTCTACAAAAGTGATTCATAGCGAAGGTGTAAGCACATTATTACATCATGATGACTCCATTGTAACAACCAACCCCAGGCTCCATGAGACATCCAGCCCCAACTTTCATAAAGACTGAGCAAGCAGCACGTGGCTTTAGCTTGGATACTAAAAGATGGATTAAACGCTTTTACACCAAAAAATAAAACTCCTAACAGACCATAAAAAAGACACATCTCCTATTGCATTTTTTAGAAGAATAGATAAGATGTTTATCCTAATATTTGATCAAAAAGTCAAACCACAGCGCTCCCTGGTGTGATTATAAAAGCAATGTGACAACGTACCCATTAGACAACCAAACCCGGTCTTCCCTACCTTCCATTTGTGTGAGAGGTTATTTTTTAGCACGTTTTTGGTTCGAGTTCAAGTGCTGACTGTGAGCAAATTAAAATATGTTAATAACATTCACTAGAAAAATTAGGAAATGTATTTGAACTGCTGCTGTTGTGTGTCATCTTTTGCCGTTCATATTTGTTGTTGGAGCGCTTGTCTCCTTTTCTGTGGAAAAACATTGTGTCAATGCTGCCTATATCTGAAACAAATAATCTAGGGAATTTATGTTGAGAAGATTTTTCATTAAATTAGTGAATCTCTGTGAATATTTGAGGACATAATGTTGATAATGAAATTGATCTTTAATTTTTAGGGTTAGGGTTATGAGTGCATTTAGTACTGCATGTTAAAGAAGAATATTGTAGCTTTAGCATTTTTATGTGATATGTGTATTAGTGGATTAGATCACGGGTACTTTTTAAATTGAGGGCCGCATTTGAAGCATATGCGAAGCAGAGAGCCACAGGCGACATGACAATGAAGTGAATGTTTGGAAATGTTGCATTTGATGTAGTTTTGATGAGCCTCCACACCTTTAATAAGGCTTGGAACATTAATACTAGGTCTGTATCTCATAAAAATGTGTGTTATTTAAATAATTATTGCAGAATGTTTCTAATTCTACAGTAAAAAGTACTACTTTTTGTTTAGGCCGATGTAGTAGGAAGCCTGAGGGGTCACAAAATTGGTCTGAGGACCACATTTGGCCCTCGGGATCAAAGTTTGGACACACCTGGATTAGATCATTATTTTAAATGCTTACTAATGAGTTTAATAGTTCTTGTTTTTAGGATCGTTGGATAATGATAAATTATGAATTGTATGACTGTATTTTAGGAGTTATTACTAATGATGATTTATGAAAAGTACTATATTGTATTTTAGGAGGTGATCATTGATGATGAAATATGAATTGTATCATTTAATTTTAGGAGGATTGTTGTTGATTGTTATATATATATATATATATATATATATATATATATATATATATATATATATAAATTTATGGAGGGGGTGTTGTGTAAATAGGGGTGTTGTAATGTTTCTTTCTCATGTTAAACCTGCCCAAGGACTACAGACGGACAGTAGCTACATGCTGAATCTGGTACGGAGCATCTTTTCTCTTTGAGATTAATGTTATCTGTGTTCTGTTCTTGTTTTAAATAAAGAAATAAACTTTGAATTTTCAGTATAGTAAACTGGTAGCTTATGAACTCTGGTCCTGCATGAGGTTGGTTGGAGCAACACCTTGTGTCAATCTCGGCGAATATTGCGGACAACGGGGAGAGATAATAGCTTACTTTTTTCTCCTCAGAAAATGTGTCTATTTGTTGCAGTTTTTTTGTTTTTTTAAACGTAGTCTAATTTCAATTTGATTAAATAGCCTACGAAAACGGCAACAAACAGACGGGCACGACATAATCCTGGCATTAAAGTTAACATGTAACATTGGCTACATTATAACAAAATAAAACCTATCGGTGATCTAAGGCAATTTGATTTTAGGAAGAAAAAGCCACGGATCTATTATATAAAGCTGCCTCAGGTTTGACCATGGGGTTTGACTTGAGACCGACAGTATTATATATTATATATATTATAGATCATGCTTGAGCGCAGCGCACGCCGCAGAAACGTGACCACGCCGGAAGAACGCTCAAGGATTCTGTCCAATCGGAAGAGCGGAAGCTGCGTGCGTCTGTGGGTGGGCGGAGTCTGTCGTAGAGGCGAAGAGGCTGGAGCGATTCACGGAGTCAGAGGAAATTAACTATTTTACCCAATCTGGACGTGCAGGCGAGGCATTCAGAAGGAACATAATGCGTTTTTCAAGCTGAGTGATTGAACGGACTAACAGGGCAGCACAAAGAGCGGCTTTTCCCGTCACATTTTGATTTACATAACACCCGATCCCCGGCGCGTCTTGCTACCGTGTTGTTGCTTTTTTGTCAGATTGAGCTCTCAGCTGTTCTCATTGGGCCTGTCATCGAGTATACGACTTACTGTTTAGTGTATGGATCTTAAAACGCATTTTTGTTAATCAGATAAACAAGTTATACAACGCGGTGGCCTCTTGCGTTTAGGAGTGCGCGGTCCTAAAGCCCGCCGTGTTCGCAGCCGCGCGCCCAAATGCTTCGTTCATCCAAAGTTTTTACATTCTTCAGCATAATGGAAAATATACTGTTAGAGCAGGGTTAATCATAGTCAGTCCTGTCGGTTAAGTGAGTCAGACCTCAGCGTTATTTTTCATCTTCAATTTTCCTTGAATATCATCGCCTGCAAGACATACAAAACCAGCAAAAAAACAACGGACCAAAGAGAGACTGCTGCTGACCTCTTTCTCAAACAAAGCTGATTTGTCCAACTAAGTAATGGTCATTAATACCATCCACTGGTTCAGGAAGGGCTTGCGGCTCCACGACAATCCGTCGCTCCAGGACTCTCTGCGGGGAGCGGACACCGTGCGCTGCGTCTACATCCTCGACCCCTGGTTCGCCGGCTCCTCTAACGTGGGCATCAACAGGTGGAGGTGAGCACACACACACACACACACACACACACACACACACACACACACACACAGCAGCGCGTTTTGTCTTTGTGTTTCCCCATTTTAGAACCAATCCTATGGAGTTTCCTCAAATTAATATTGACCTGCGTGTTTAGTATCCTGACCTGTTTTAATCAATCAACTTCATCCTCAACAAATACCTACAAATATCTACATTGCCACAAAAAAACTGCATTTTAATGATATTTTGGTTAGGCTGTTTTTCCAATCAGAATCAGATTATTAGGAGTGTTTGAGAATAATCACTAAAAAAGCTCCATGTGGTGACTTGATTAGTTTTGAACAGTTAGTGCTTTTTGCTGTCGGTTGGGCCTTTGACTGATAATACCCCAATGAGAGTCGAGGTAATTTTTCACCTCGATAGCTAGCACATAGGCATTTGTTTGTGAGTTTTTGTATTGTTTTTTAGTTCTAGAGCAATGCTTGATGTGCTTTAAAACACCATCAGTCACATTTTGTCTGCAATTGTTTGCTAAAATACATAATAAAGGAATAAATAATTGCACCACACGCTGTAGCTGGAAGACGATTCTGTAGCAGAAAAAGACAACATGTCCTGAAGCATCCATCGATTGTTATGCAACTGTCTATAGTCACACTTATTACTATCTTATTACCCTACACTCTAATTACATGCTTCACATAGACTTTATTAACAAAATGAGTTGCGAAACAGACTTTATCCCAATAACTTTCCCACCTCCCACCGTGATTTTCTGTGCTGCAATTGGGTCAGTGTGTTTGCAGATAAACCTCCGCTCAGTTATGACCTACTTTTCCTCTGCAAACTGCGCCACAATCTCCACGCAGTGAAATAGCCATGGTGACACCAGTGGCACAATGGATTGCTGTTTTTTTACTGCTGTGGTGTCTGCTTTGGTATTGGTTATGGTGCTAAACAATGTACATCACAGTGTTTGTCTGGGTGGCCCTCGACTCAATGGGGATTAAGAGCACGTAATGAACAGTTTCCTTGTTTGAACAGTGCTTTTTGATATACAGAAAAGGAGTGCTCATTTCAAGAGATAAAAGTCAGGAAGAAAAGGTTTACGTTCACCACTCATTATAGGTTGCATGGTGGGCAACATATTGCGGTGGCTTTGAAACCTTTGTCTTGATTTATTTTATTTTGCATAGTATTTTAACGTTAAAAATTGTATAGTAGGACTTATCTCATTAAAAAATAGGATTCTATTACAATTGCACATTGTAAACTACTTCAAGATCATTCAAATTTGAGAGAAAACTCAAATATGAACTGACAAACTGGAATCCCATGCGGTCTAAACTACAGGTGTCTCAAACTGCATTATATTGTGCAGCGCTACAGTGTTCTGTTCATTCTAACGTTCACACAACACTGAGTCCTTTATCAACAGTGTAAGTAAAGGTTAGACTAAAACTATACAGGAAGCTTCCGCCTACAAAGTTTGTTACCTATAGCAACCACACAGGAAGCACCACATTACTGCCACTTAATCCTTTGAGTTCCCAGAAAGAAATGCATGTGTTGGGCAGATATAAAGTATTTTTATATAAGTATTGTAAATATATATATCAGTTTGAGATGTTGAACAAGTGTGGCTGGTTTAACCTTTTCCTTTTAAACAACATTACCCAACATTACCTCATGAGTTCTATGACGTCAAATCCATGTGTGAGATTGACTCATGTTCTACAAGGATTAGTCTCTTTTGTATTCAGAGCCCACGTGTCACTGTGCCCAGCTTCAATACGTAAATGGGACAATATTGTGTAAATATGGGACATTGATTCGGGTTCTTCAGTCAAAAGTGCTTACTCAAGATACTTTTGCATTTATAAATGGATTTAGTGCTTATAAAAAAAAGTGATTGTCCTTTCAGGTTCTTACTGCAGAGTCTTGAGGATTTGGACTCGAGCCTTCGTAAATTAAACTCTCGTCTGTTCGTGATCCGAGGTCAGCCCACGGATGTCTTTCCCAGACTTTTTAAAGTAAGTGGCATCGGTATATGCCTACATGTGCAGCGTGATCCCAAACTTGAGCTGTTATTGTTTCTTTCTGTCTTTCAGGAGTGGAAAATATCTCGTCTGTCCTATGAATATGACTCTGAGCCATTTGGAAAGGAGCGAGATGCAGCTATTAAAAAGCTTGCCACTGAGGCTGGCGTGGAGGTGACCGTATGCGTCTCTCATACGCTCTATAACCTGGACAAGTAAGCCTGCCTTTAAAGACCTCATGTACATTTGTGTATTCTGTGTCTAACTATTTCTAATTCACTGTGAAGGATTATAGAGCTGAATGGAGGTCAGTCGCCCCTCACCTACAAACGTTTCCAGACCCTCATCAGCCACATGGACCCCGTAGAGGTCCCAGTAGAAACCATAACTGCTGAGGTCATGGGTAAATGCACTACACCACTCTCTGAAGACCACGATGACAAGTTTGGTGTCCCGTCTCTAGAGGAGCTTGGTGAGTCAACATTTGGAGGCGACTGTAACAAAAAGCCACGGCTAAATTGTATCTGCTAAAGGCCCATGCATCATTTTCAGGTTTTGATATCGAGGGGTTGTCCTCAGCTGTGTGGCCTGGAGGTGAGTCAGAGGCCCTCACCCGGCTGGAGAGGCATTTGGAGAGAAAGGTCAGTAAAATCCTAATTACTCTCATTTTAGAATTTGGAAATAAATCCTAACAAATGTGATGTCATGGGGAATTGTGTTGCTTCCAGGCATGGGTGGCTAACTTTGAGAGGCCCAGAATGAATGCTAACTCACTCCTGGCCAGCCCAACAGGCCTCAGTCCCTACCTACGGTTTGGATGCCTCTCCATCCGAATTTTCTACTTTAAACTCACTGATCTGTACAGAAAGGTACAGAATAAACATATTAGTTGAATTATCTTTCAGTGTGTTCTCAGTGTGGACGTTCACATGCTTTTCTCTAAAGGTAAAGAAGAACAGCTCCCCTCCTCTTTCACTCTATGGCCAGCTGCTTTGGCGAGAGTTTTTCTACACCGCAGCCACCAACAACCCCTGCTTTGACAAAATGGAGAGCAACCCCATTTGTGTTCAGATTCCCTGGGACCGCAACCCAGAAGCCCTGGCCAAGTGGGCCGAGGGCCAAAGTGGATTCCCCTGGATTGACGCCATCATGACCCAGCTCAGACAGGAGGGTTGGATCCACCACCTGGCCAGACACGCAGTGGCCTGCTTCCTGACCAGAGGAGACCTGTGGATCAGCTGGGAGGAGGGCATGAAGGTCAGCATCGCCAATGACAACACTTAATCATAATAATGAAACACTATAGTAGTTATACATTATACAACTGGAGCCACACATGAATTGTTGTGTATGTTTGTGCAGGTGTTTGAGGAGCTGTTGTTGGACGCTGACTGGAGTGTGAATGCAGGCAGCTGGATGTGGCTCTCCTGCAGCTCCTTCTTTCAGCAGTTCTTCCACTGCTACTGTCCAGTGGGGTTTGGGCGACGCACAGATCCAAATGGAGATTACATAAGGTTTGACAACAAACAATATCATTGTAATATGATTTGAAAAGTCAAAGCCTTCTTATATTGTAGTCAATGTCATTCAATATACATATCTATCTATATCTATATGTCTATATATCTATTTATATATACATGTCTATATACATATATATAATTGTGTGTTTTTTTCGTACTCAGGCGCTACCTGCCGATTCTCAGAGGATTTCCTGCCAAGTATATCTATGACCCTTGGAATGCACCAGAGAGTGTTCAAAAGGCAGCTAAATGTGTGATTGGAGTACATTATCCCAAGCCCATGGTTCATCACGCAGAGGCCAGTCGTCTCAATATTGAGCGAATGAAACAGATCTACCAACAGCTGTCCAGTTACAGGGGCCTCAGTAAGGACACATGCTTTTACTTAAAAAAATGCTCACAAAAGAAGTGACTTAAGAGGAGCATTTGTTGATTTCTTCATCTTTATGACTCCACAGGTTTGTTGGCAGCTGTTCCATCAAACTCGTATAACAATGACAACAGCACTGGAAGAAGGACTGCAGAGGCTTCCCTGGACGTGTGTTACACTGGGGAGGCCAGACATGCTTCAAGTGGTAAGTGTACTCTTTTCGCTTGGTCTCTGTTGTTTATGTGTATAATAGTGTGTGAAAAACTATTGAATTGTCTTTTCTCAGGGTATCAAATACCAATGCACCACCAGGGGGAGTGGCAAAGTGGTGCCAAGATGTACACACAGAGTGACACGCAAAGCAGCATCTCTACATCTCAGCACAGTGAGTACTCAAGCTCTGAACGTGTGTATTTTTGATCTTGTCAGACTTTTTACCATGTCACTTTCCATCTCAAAGATTATGCGGGTTTAGGGACCAGTGTGATGTGTTACAAGCAAAGCTCTAAGGATACACATGGCCCTGCTGTTCAAAAGGGTGAGTTACAATTACAGTAACTATTAAAATAAAACCAGTGTATATTTCAATATCATTTTGTTAAATGAATGATAATTAAATGATTCATGCTTTTTGCAGGGTTGGAACACCATTCTCAAATAAGTGGAAAAAGGCCCAGTGGAGATCCTGGCAATTTTAAAGCCTTAAAAATTCAGAGGCGCTAAAGGTTAGTAACTTGTCCATTTATATCACAATAATTAATGCACACTCTACATTACTGGCAGAGGTCAAAGTACAGAATTAAATTTCTTGAGTAAAAGTACATATAAACCAGATCAAATATTACTCTAATACAAGTAGAAGTAGCTCAGTCAAATTATTATTTAAGTTAAATATCCTTTATTAAAAAAAAAGGAGATTTAGGTATTGGCTGGAGTTAAAGATTAGATTACCGGTAGTACTTTTTATAATTGAATAGAAAGTATAATATTTATCTTTCCAATGTAGTGGAGTTAAACTACAACTAAACTTAAGGACAGTTCTTAAGTAAATGTCTGACCGCTTCAGGTTGATGGGGCAGTGAGCAGCTTGTATGAGCACACATAGTAAAAGTGTATGTATTGTATGCAAGTATGTCACAAACACTCATAACCATGTGTTTCTTTTATTTCTGTTTTATTTTCAGGTGTCCAGTACACAATGGGTCCATAAATGCAGTCACATGAATACATTCTGGAGAGGAAACCTTTCAATTTCTTTTCTATTTTATACAGTAAAAATTATATATTCTGAAATAGATTTCATTCCAACTGTTCTGAAATGTTGATTATATTAAGGACTTAAGGCCACTTTGGGCCCACTATTTGATTGATCATTTTCAGATCAAAATTTGTATATATTGAATTTGCTCATTTTCGGGCTCGCACATGTGTACTGTATATATTGTGTATTTTCTTTTTGCGTAGCATAGACCTATTATATTTTTGATATGAAAGTTTACCCCCCAAAGATTTACATTAATAAACAACTTATGAACAGTCGTTTCTCTGCCAATGCAGCTATACCGTATATCCACAACTGTGACTTCTCCAGTGTGTATATATTTATATATATATGTGCTTGTCAAATCAATGAAATCCCTCTACTACACTCTTTATGACACAGCAGTCTTGTCAAAAGCCATTCAGTCACATTATTCTCTGTATCATCCATTATTAATGTAGCATCAATAAATGCTGTGAATTACTATTAAATTGGTTTAAATATTTAAAATGTTTGTTTTGTCTTTTGATGTTGTGATAATACTAACCAAGAACACTGTTCATGAATGTGCTAGATCAACCTTAAAATGTATGACATTTATTGACATTTTACAAAAATGCTTGAATACTGCCTGTGCAATAATTATACAGGTAATTCTATCTTTATTTATTTGTCGATCTTTATTTGTGGAAAAAATAATGCTTTATAAATGTTTTTGTCTCATGATTCCATAAAAACATGCTTTTCACTCCTCTACAGATTGTGACAACATTCTCCATTGTCCTGTGCTGTCTTTGTTTGAACATACCACATTATGTCCAAGTCCCTCTTGGATCCCACAATCATGTCCAGGCTTCCACTGTTCCACTGTCCTATGTCCATTAGACGTAGAACGTCTCCACCAGAGTGGGCTAGGAGAATGCCATATGGTTTTAACTCTTTGGAACAGTCTTGGACTTGTTTGATAAATGACAGTGCCTGGTGCATCATTTCTGGCTGCAGATCTGCGGTGGAGGATCTGGAAGTAAACAATGTTGGCACGCTGATTTTCATGGTGAGACATCATGAAGGCTGCTGAGAACCTTCAATAATGCTGACCAACTCATAGACATCCACAGGTTTTTCTGGACATTGATGTTCTGTGGCCAGCACAGAATTGCTTCAGGGTCATTTGGCAAAATTTAATCTATTAAAGAAGGATGTGCACCCATGTCTCTCAGCATGTCTGCAGTTTCCCTTACATATCCAGATGTTTCTATGAGCACACAGCTCTTAAATTTGCGCCAACGTCAACAGACAGTGCCCCATTTATGTGCGAGTTTTCCAGTCTGTTTTTGGTGGAGGTCCCTCTTGAAATTCATCCTCTGGTAGTAAGTGCACAAAGTGGCAGTGGTGACATGCAGCATTGTAGCCAGCAGTGGTGCATCTGTAAGAAAATATAGAAAGAGAAGGATCAATGAAAAAGAACAAAAAGCATCAACTTTTTTATTTTTAAAAGAGATTTAATATTTCATGCCGCCAAAAACCGCATCATTTTGGACCCAAACTGATCTAAAATACAATAATCTATGTCCTGTCATTTTAGTAATGTAATTGTAGTGTGAAATACTTTCAGCTATGACTGACAGTAATTTAATACTGTATGATGATGCTACAGTCACAGTATCGCATGAACCCATGTGATGTACAGACTGTAGGCTTACATATAATACCAGCTGTTCGAGAGCAGCTTGAACACACGCACCGTGGCTTTCATAACAAGAACACGTGAGGCGCGGAGCCCAGACGACCCACATGAGTTGCACGTGACCGTGGAAACCAAGCCCCAACCTACTCAACCACTCACGGCAACAGCAGCAAAAACAATGCTTCTGTAGTGTTAGCAAACTGACACTTAACTACTATATGAAGAAGTCTTATTTATTAGGTTAACACTTTCTGTAAAGACATTTAAAAATCTCACTTCAACCACAAGAGGTCACTCTCCCATTCATTGGTTTCAGCTTCCTGGCATATGCAATAGTTTTGAGGACTTTTTCCTATTCTAGCGCTTTTTCAGATGCTCAAAGTCACTTGAAATTTTAATTCACTGCAAAGCCAACTAGATGTGGGCTCATTTACCCCGGGGCAGACTGGTGGAATCAAGGCTGCCAATCTGCGCCATTTGTCTCTCTGAGCACCACCAATAACTCACGCATGATCCAAGAGAATACGGTGAGCCACGGAATCAAAGGCAAAGACATTCTTCATGATTATCCAATGCAATAGTAATATCATGTATAAAACTGGTAGTATCTGTGATAGTATTATTTATGATGAGCAGTTCCTCCCATTCTTCTTTGCAGAACCTCCCAATCCCAATAAGTTTGGTTGGTGAGCAACGGTTCACAGCCATTTTCAGATCTCTCCAGAGATGTTCAATTGGGTTCAAATCTGGGCTCAAGGGCCACTCAAGGACCTTCACAGAGTGGTTCTGTTGCCACTACTTGTACCACGATGCATTTTGTTAAGGAACAGCCTTATTATAAAATAAATCAAATGCATTATTTGCCCCGACATTCTACAAACAAAGCCCCATAATGACAACGTAAAAGAAGGTTGCTTGAATTCCCTGCAAATGTATTAAAATAAATCAAGGATGTCTCTATACACTGCTGACTAGTGTCCCAGTCCCTGCCTCTGGAAACACCCCCACAGCCCCCCACAGCCCCCCACGGGCATCACAGTATTACAATATTACATAGTCATAGCAGATTTATGAGCAGAGGCGTTTCATTTGGTCGTTAGAAAAAGGTTATTGTGGTTTTCTCATTGAAGATGACTTGGATATGTAGTCACACTTTTCTTGAGTAAATTAACCTGATCATCAGTTTCCTTTCCAGAACACAGAGCGAAAAGAAGTAAAAGAGGATAAAGTTACCAAAGATACTGGTCACCATCCAGACGACGTAATGACAGCTTATTGTATTATTATAGCGCAAATGTGCATTGATAATTATTAGTTGATATATTCAACAAACTTGGTTTATTGCTGCAAATAATGTAATAAGAACAGTTTACAATACATGTGAATATAATTTCAATTAAAACATGATATTTTTAACACAGCTCCTGACTGGTTGCAGAAGTATGCCAGGGCCCAGTGCAAAAATGTGTAATGCTCATGTTTTACATAAAGAATATAGTGTTGCTTCTTAAAAGTATAGTTCTTAGACAGATTAAACTATGTTGAGAAAGGTCCAGATATTTCTGTAAAGCTGCAGACTGGAAGCATTTTTAGTCCTGGTCATTTGTTTCTCTTTGGTGATGGACACAGTTGTTCCCCCTGTGCCTTGATGTGTGACCACCTGCTGTCTTAATGTGCTGTAAAAGCATGCTTCAGTAGACCCCACTCACACGGAACATTACACATTCATTTGTGTCTGATTGTTCACTAAGACTATAATCAGCGATTATTATCCTTTGCATGTCTCATAACATGATGGATGTTTCCCTCATAGACCACTTTGTCTTTTACATACAAGCCGGATCACATCATTATCTTTATCCAGTCGGAGTGCAAGACTTTAATTGGGATTCTCAGACACTAAATGCACCTGTCTTCTCATGTCTGTGTAAATCGTTTGTCACAGCTCTGACTTAACATAAACGGGCGTTTTGTACATTTCATACTGACACCCAAACTCATTAAAAAAGCCCCTGTCCCCAAAGTTTGAAATAAAATATAATATCAAAACAAAAACAAAAAAACACATGTTTGAGTTTTCAAAATCAAGATAGATAACACTGCTGGCATGCTATCTGTTATTAGCACAGTACACAGTTAACATGTCAGAAACTATTCCGGGCTAATAGCCCACTGCAGGCCTATATTTTATTGTGGAACTGAAAAGGACAAATGTTTGAGCGCATCTGTTGTGTCTCTGAAATAGTCTGTCAGCCTGTCCATACAAAGGAATGAGGAGCAACAGGGGTCAATGCAGGAGTCTGTGAGAAGACTTGATGATGGAGAAAATAGACCCTCCATCTGTCTGGAAACGCCCTCTTTTTGACCTTCTCCCGAGACACGTCACATGATGCCCAACACTTTTAAAGGCCGCGCCAGGACCCCGGGGTCTGCAGTCCTCTGCTCTCATCCCGCTTTGTCCCATCATGTCAGACACTGAGGAGATGGTGGAAGAGTACGAACAGGAGGAGGACGAAGTGAACGAGGAGGAAGAACAAGAAGAAGCAGAGGAGGAGGAAGAGGAAGCCGAGGAAGAGGAGGCAAAGGATGAGGAGGCAGAGGATGAGCCTGAGAAAAAAGAAGAGGAAGAGCACGAAGAAGACTCAAGGCGACGACACAAAACAACTTATGTGCCAAATATTGCTCCTCCAAAACTCCCTGATGGTGAGAAAGTGGATTTTGATGATCTCCATCGTAAGAGGGTAGAGAAGGACTTCAATGACCTCCAGACACTGATTGAACTACACTTCTCCAACCGACAAAAAGAAGAAGAGGAACTGCTGGCGCTGCGGAGCCGCATCGAGGGCAGACGCGCAGACCGCGCGGAGCAACAGCGCAACCGCGCGGACCTGGAGCGCGAGCGTCAGACGCGCCTGGCGGAGGAAAAGGCTCGGCGTGAAGAAGAGGCTGCGAAACTGCGAGCAGAAGAGGAAGCCAAGAAGAAGAAGATATTCACCAACAAGTCCTTTGGTGGCTATCTCCAGAAAGTGGACCAGAAGAAGGGCAAAAAGCTTACCGCGCGGGAGGAGAAAAAGAAGGCCTTGTTGGAACGCCGCAAGCCGCTGAATATTGACCACCTTAATCAGGACAAACTGGTGGAGAAGGCGCAGGACCTTTGGCAGTGGCTCCATCAGCTTCACGCTGAGAAGTTTGAGTTGGCTGAGAAACTCAAGCGACAGAAGTACGACATTTACGTCCTGCGCAATAGAGTGAACGACCACCAAAGGGGCTCCAAAGCATCCAAGAGCACTCGAGGGGCAAAGGGTAAATCTGGCTCCTGGAAGTGAGAAAGCCAGGCCAAATGACACTTGAACTTAGTGTGACATATGGACATTACACGAGTGCACCACACTATCATCTTAAAACTTTGATCAATTGGTATTTGCCACCTTGTGATAGATATTTCCTTTAATTTAAGGAAACACAAACAATTCTGGATGAATAGTTAAGGTTACTAATCATGCATGTGTGAGTTTGTTTCTGGTCCAAATACACACCATTGTTTAGCTTTTGGACTATAGCTGCGTGTCATACTTTAAATAAACCTAAATTATCTTCTTCTGTTTTTTCTTTCGTTTCGTGTTTTTGATGCTAAAAAGGTGGAAACGTGATTTAATTTGCTAGGGGCCATTAACATTACAAAGCTGAGGACTAACAGGTGGAGCAAAGCTGATTTTACATGGGACTTAATTGACTCACTTATTTTTAGTCGGGTTAGTTATTAGTGTCACAGCTGTTGGCACAAGGGTTAACTTCCAAATCGGGGTATCAGGAAGTCTGGATTCCTCATTTAAAACGAGCCTATACCAAATGGCAATATTTCGGTTATTTCCACATTTTAAGAAATATTATTGTAAATTAAATCACGCTGATTTAATTGTTGAATTTGCTATTGCTGCAAATAATCTCTATGACTAAAGAATGGCAGTATCCACTACTTCAATTGTTGACTAGATGTCACTATAGCATCACCACTGAAGACCAAAACCAAACCTATAAAGAACATAATCATTTGAAATGTTTGGTACTGCCCAGGTAAAACACGTCAGTCTAGATGGGCCTACATAGAGTTATACAGTAGTACACAAGAGCAGATATGCTGTGCTACGGCTTCTCTGTCAGCACAAATAAACATAAGTGAAAGATTCTTCACAGTAGCCACAGAAAGTGGTGCCATTTTCAACTCAAAAGTCGTGATTTTTGTCAGTTGAAATAACTTTAAGGCATGAGATTCATATGACAAGTTTGTTGAGTAATTCCCAAACAAATAATTGGATTTCTATTTCTTGAGATTTCTTTCATAAACAGTAAATCTCCCTTAGAGATACACAGGCCTTCCATCTGAGACAATCACATCACATCCTAGAACGGCAACGTGACAGAATTAATATTATTAAATCCTACCTGTGCTTCACCAGTTCACTCGAAGGGCCAGACAGTCCAAAAGCTCACTATCGGATCACTTTTGTGCATGGAAACACCTTAGACCGCACTGCTTCTATGGAAACGGCCAATAGGTTTCCATGGTGACTGGTTTGTTGGCTATTGGACATTGGGACAGTTATTCATTTTTCTTTATTCTTTAGGGACCGTCAACATATTACTTGAAAAAGAAGTGAATACAAATATATATTTAAAAAACTATATTTAAGTATGCATATTGACCTTATTCCGCCCCGCCCAATTTAATTTTCCCCCGCACCTGATCGCCACATCCTTGTATCACACTTCCGGTCCAGCGGGTCACGATGCAATGATTCCCTGGTCGACCCGAAAACGGCTTTTTAGTCAGTGTGTGTCTCAAAGTTGGCAGCCCTATGTTAGCTAATACAATCGGGAGAAGGATTGCCGAGCTGGGCTTCCGGAATAAGTTGAATAAAATGCTGCAGAATCAGCAAATGAGTTTGTTAATTTATCAACAAATTACATTAGGTGTAACAAAAATGTTTTTCTTCAATACATTTTAGGATTTTTGACCCAGTGACCCCAAAAATGCTTTTTCTTATGGGAGTGTCTACAGAGCCGCGGCGTGGCTGAAACTGCCAGGCTATTTTATGCCGCGGCTCCTGAAACTGCTGGGCTATTTCACCCCGCCGGGTTAGGGTTGGGGTCAGGGTTAGGGTTAGGGTTAAGGTTAAGGTTATTGTTAGGGTTAAGGTTAAGGTTAAGGTTAGAGGTTAAGGTTAAGGTTAGGGTTAGGGTTAGCCATGAGGCTACATGGTGGTGCCGTGGCTCCTGAAACCGCTATTTGACCGCGGCCAAGCGGTCAAGCCAACAACCTCACTGACCTCAGCTTGGGAGATGGATGAGTCGGCCTCTGAGTCCTCAGCTTCTGCTTCCTCCGAGGAAAGACTTGATGGTGGGATTGAGAAGAACTTCAAAGTATTGTTTCCACCGTCTGATGATGTCTTCCACCTGCACTTTAAACAGTCTTGGTGAAGTATTGCTCCTCCTCCAAGACCTCTCTGAACTCCTCCCAGTCCCGAGTTTTTGCCTCTGTAACCGCACGAGTTGTGGTATGCTTGGCCTGCCGATACCTGTCTCACAAGGCACAAGCCAACTTGATAGAACCCCTTTTCATCCTGACAATATCCCTTATTTCCGGCTACTACCACCAGGTTCGGAGATTGCCACCGTGACAAGCACCAGAGACCTTATGACCACAGCTTCGAGAGGGTGCACTGACAATTGAGGCAAAGAATATTGTCCCAAGTCTTCCCCAGGATCTGAGAGAAGATCTCCAGATCAGAGGCCATGAGGACCTATTAAATTAGGGAGTGTCTACAGAGCCGCGAAACTGCCATGTTATTTTGTGCCGCGGCTCCTGAAACTGCTGGGCTATTTGACCGCGCCGGGTTAGACCACACTGGGTTAGGGTCAGGGTTAAGGTTAGGGTTAGGTCTTGGGGTTAGGGTTAGGGTTAGCCATGAGGCTATATGGCCGTGCCGTGGCTCCTGAAACTGCTGGGCTATGTGACCGCGCCGCGGCTCTGCAGCCACGGCCATTAAATTAACGGGATTGTGTAGTGCTAGCTTTATCCTGTCACCAGTGGGCCCCAGTGACCAGTCAACTGGAGCTGCAAAAAAATCCTCTGCAGTCTAGAAAGCATTTTTCCCAGTGCAATGTAAAAACAAACTGCTTGGTTCTGGCTCTATCTGTAAATTGAACTGCATCCGCCAGTCCGTCCGTGGGAGTTGGATCTCTCCTTCACTGTGGATCTCCTTGAGGTTTCCACTTTTCCCAAAGAGGTTTGATAGTTTTTCCTTGCCGAGAAGGAGGCTCTAAGGACAGGGGAAGTTTGCTAATGTTCTATGAACATTGTTTATTCTGCTTTTCATTGTCGCCCTTCGAGGCAACTCTTATTGTGATTTCGGGAACAACAAAAATAAACTGAATTTATCTGAATAAATGTTTTCTTGTTTGAAAATCTTTCAGTTTTCTATTAATTAACAGCTTTTTATTCTTTAGTTTCTGCTGGCTCTGCTCTGCTCTAGCAGCTCTCGCTCTGATTGGTCAGAGCTGTCAAATGGCACATGAGCTCGGGAGAAGAGCACTACTGTGCATGTTCGGTGGTCTGAGAACTATGTCTGAGTGTGTAGCTACATGTGGTAGTAGCCGCTAAAGACTAAACTAGCAAAATGTGACACTGAGCACAGCCATCATTTCGGTTGGCACTCAATAGGGACGTTTCCATAGGAGCGCTACGGGACGAAGTGCCTGTTTATGAGGCACTTACATCAGAAATGTGAAAACGTTGCGTTGAAGTGCAGAAAAGTGAAATAAAAGCAGAAAAAGAGGAAAAACCAAAAGTTTTGTCTTGTTCATGTTAGCTTTAGCCACGCCTTACAGCTACACAAACATTTTATATGATGAATTATGGTGTGTTCTAGTTGTTCTCAGAGGTCAGATCTTCAGAGCTCCGACTTGTATATTTTCACTGGAACACCCTTACAACTTGCACTTGGGAACTCTGGCTCTGAAAATTTCAGAGCCAGAGTAATAAAATCGAACATGACTGCACTTTGCGTTTGGTGGAAGACACCTGTGAACCTGCTCCTGTGGAACCTCTGAACTTCTGCAGTCATAAATCCACGGTTCTGCTAATGTTGCTTATGTCTGCATGGAGCTAATGTAAACAAAAGCAACAAGCAAAAGCACTTTTAAGTTTTATGAATTGGAAATGTATTAACAAATTCCGGGTCAATAACTAACCTAAACGGACTTAAAATGATTGAGCCCTTGAGCACTTGTTTTTCATACAAAAGTGAGTTGTTACTGTGCTGGTTATTGTTTTTTCAACAAATTCCGGGTCAATAACTAACCTAAACGGACTTAAAATGATTGAGCCCTTGAGCACTTGTTTTTCATACAAAAGTGAGTTGTTACTGTGCTGGTTATTGTTTTTTCAACTTGACGTAAGAGAGTTTCATTCCGAGGTCCGAGTTCCAGTCTGAACGCTTTACTAAACATCTTTTTGTGAATCACTGAGGTCGGCCTTGTGAAGATGAAGAATAATTCAGGTGGGACTGGGTTTTATTTATTAAGAAAATATTGGTTATGTTTGTGTGACTGTTGCTCGCTGTCACAACTTCAGCCAGGCTTTAGTTGTTTCTTCATTGGTCAATCCCCTTCAGTGCCACTTCAGCCAATCAGAGAGCAGACTCTGCCACTCTCTCCTGCTCTGCACTAATTACTCACACACATCCCATTCACCTGGCCTGCCCCACCTCAGTATATGTACCGGTCCATTTCCCTCTGTTCCCTGCCAGATTATCTTGTGTGTTACCGTAGCTTCCAGCAACCTGTTATCCTGATTCTGATCCTACCTGTTCCTGTTTTGACCTGCCTTTTTGAACTTTGGACCATCTCTTTTGCCTCTGCCCCATTCTGGATTCGTTTGCTACGCGTTACGACCTTATTTTGATCTCTGCTGGTAATTAATACCCTAAACCTGAACTGTTTCCTGTGTCATGCTATTGGGTTCTTGTCTGCCGTTTTGTGACTCCTGACACTCGCATTGCACACCCTTGGGAGCCGGGCCCTTGCTATGCAAACACAGTCCGACATGAGACCCGAGATGCTCCAAAGTGAGCTGGTCTGGGGGCCCCGGGCTAATGGAAAAGGGTCTAATGTTGCAGGCCCTTTGCAGTGACACACAAAACCGAATATTCGCGCATAGAGAAGGGAGCTGTTTGGGAACGGCCTCATCTGTGTTAGATCAGACCTGTATGGACCCCACTGTACACTTGAAGGTGGGGGCTATGTTCAGTATAGCAACTAGGTATTTTCCAGTAATAAGTCTTATTTGTACAGTTATCGAGCATTGTTTATGTGTGCAATTACAGCTCCCAAATGTTATACTACATTGTAGAATACACCGGGGGCATTGTCTTTATGCCTGAATAGAAAGTATGGCAGCAGCTGCAGTAATCAGAGGGTGTTTTCTCCTCATTAAATCGCAGCCGACACTGGAGGATAATGGGAGCACACGTGACTTACAGTACCTCCTATGCTTCCTTTTCAACTCCTGACCTGGGACTTGATGTGGTCTGCCACTATCAACAGATCATTTGCATTTCACCATCGTATAGTCCTAGTATAGTTCCTCAAACCTTCTTTAATTATCATACTACCCTGAAATATGGAACATTTGACACAAATGTTTCTTGGTTGTACCATTGGTTGTGTATTGATTGTAGTGAATGTGTGAATGAATTAAGAGATCATAATATATATTTGACTTGGGTAACGCAGAGCAGTCTACATAGGCCTGTATTTTGTGTATGCAAAGTTACAGTTACAGCCTTAATCCAAAATAGATTCAATTCATTATTTGCCTCAAAATGCTACAAACAATACTCCATAATAACAATGTGAAAGAAGTTTGTTTGAATTGTTTTCAAATGTATAAAAACAAAAAGAATAAGTAAATATTTACAGCCTTTGCCCAATATTTTGTTGAAGCACTTCTGGCACTAAATACAGCCTTGCATCTTTTTCAGTATAATCCTACGAGCTAAGAGCCCATTCTTCTTTGCAGAACATCTCAAGCTCCATAGGGTTGGATGAGGAACGTCAGTTTGCAGCCATTTTCGTAACACCAAAATTGAGCTCAGGTATATCCTTTTTCCACTGATCATCCTTGAGCAGCTTCTAACTTGATTTGAGTCCACTTGTGGTAAATTCAGTTGATTGGGCAGAATTTGCTGCACAAACTAAGCCATGATGACGTTAAGGGAATTGTATGTAGACCTCCGAGACAGGATTGTATCAAGGCCTATGAGCACAGTGGCTGCCATCATCCATAAATGGAGAATGTTTCTTCCTCGAGCTGGGCCCGGCCAAACTCTGACAGATCTCCAGTATGTCTCTGTGGAGAGAAGGGAAGAGCAACCATCTCTGCAGCACTCCACCAATCAGGCTTGCGTGGTACAGTGGCCAAAAGGAAGCCACTCCTAAGTCAAAGACACAGACGCCTGGAGTTTGTAAAAAGGCTCCTGAAGTACTCTCAGACTATGAGAAACGAAAATCTCTGCTCTGATGAAACAAAGATCTTTGGCTTGAATAGCAAGCGTCTTGAGGAAAACCAGGCATCACTCATCACCTGGCCAGTACCATCCCTACAGTAATAACGGGTGGTGGAAGCATCAGGCTGTGAGGATGTTCTTCAGCAGTAGGAACTGGGAAACTAGTCAAGATAACCTGAATGATGAATGCAGCAGGGTACAGAGACATCCTTGATGAAAATTTACTCCAGAAACTGTGATGAAGTTTCATCTTTCAATAAGACAACAACGCTAAGAACCAACCAGGATGACAAAGGCGTTGCTACAGAACAACTCTATGATTGTCCTTGAGTGGCCCAGCCAAAGCCCTGCCTTGAACCCAATTGAACTGCTCACCAACCAAACTTATTGAGGTTTGGAAGTTCTGCAAAGAAGAAAGGGAGGAACTGCTCATAAAGCTTGTAGCTTATTTATGTACATAAGAATTTTGTCCATATTGTCACTTTATGTCTATTTTGGAATAAGGCTGGAACATAACATATAATATGAATAAAATCTGTTAATTGTGTCACCATAAAAGGTGCGGAACCAGAGCTAGAATAAGTAGACATTTGTGCAATAAATGTAGCATATTCGGACAGCACATTTGTGCTTGTTAAAAGTCGATTAAAACAATGTGATGAAGTTATCATATTTATAATAGCAGTTGTTTGTGTTTCCCTAAGACCAGAGGACCATAGATTAGCACATAAAGCACACAGTGAAGGCCAGTGGGGATGAGGATGCCAGTGCGCAGCAGCTTGGACACCTGCAGTCTTTGGATAAATAAGACAGCCCAGGGACACTGCTGCATGGGCTTATCTTCAGTCTCCTCCAAATTAAGCTGGGAGTTGGTGGAAGCAGGGGATATAAAGCAGTTTTAGAGCATGTGACAGGGCATTCATCTCTTTTCCCACAGCACGTAAACTCCATCTCCTGGGCTGTAGTGTTCGGATGTGAGCTTAAAACCCTGAGATCAAGTGCTGTTATTTTGGTCTGCTCTGATTGTATGTTCTCAAACTTAGTACGTTAGCTTAGACATCATTCAGACGTCATTCACTCCAGTGACTCATCACTGGAGAGAATGACGTACTTTCATTCACAGAAAGTCTCTTTCTCACATAGGATCAAATTAAACACCTTGTAAGCTGAGAAAAAAAAAAAAAACTTTCTCGTTCTTTCTTTTCTATCTATTTCAAAATTATTAGGTTGCCAGAGTTGGGTTTTGTTTCATTTCCAAAGGTATATAATGCTTTTTTGGGCATTTATCATACACATATCAATCACCATAAAGCTGCATGTTGGGAACTTGAGTTTATTTAAATGCTGAGATATACACTTACAGCACAATGTCTTTTTTGTTTGGTAGCAGTAAAGGACAAGCAGTCTCTGCAGAAGTTGTTTTGAAATACATGTCCGTACACATTTTTACCCAGTAAGAAGGTGAAGTGTATTAAAACTAGGTCCATGCAAAGTTAGGCCTCATTCTGAGACTGGCTTTTAGGAATATGTGTGTTTCTACCAAAATGTCTATTCCACGGAATGTAAGGGGCCCACATCTGATTAACTACCGAATGGGAGATGTCTCCATTGGCTGCGAGGCCTTGAGATGCCTTGTGTACATCTGTGTAAGCGCATGATCTCATTTCTGTAACTTCTCCCCTGGTGCTACCCAAATAAGGATACCTTTACATCTTGTTCTCTCATTGGCTAATCCGTTGGTACATGGATAGGGTCATACCTGTCAGATATTGTTTATCGGTCTTTGTGCGTTTTCAGTATATAAAGGCGAGGTACGCCCAGGGACGAGGTTCGTCTTCCTGATCACCAGCGGACCCAGGGCGCTGTTTTCTGCTGCCCTGTATTTGACACTGCTTTCTCTGTAAATAAACTACCTTGAAAAGTTTGCAGAGCTTTGTCAGCGTGAATCCTTTGTCTACACCCTACGCCCCAAACGAGCATTGATCCAGCCACCACAAAATGGCGTCACGAAATCGGGACGGATTGCAGACTGGATCGAAGCCTCTAAACAGCAGAAAGTCATTGCCCTAGGTGAGTTTTACCTTTCGACCTTTGGTTTGATGCTGTGTGAGTGCTGTTGTCCTATGCCTGTTTCCGTTAAAGAGCTGTGATGCTCGGTGAGGCGCGTGTGTGGGAAAGGGGGACACGTTTAAAAATGTGTTAGTTGAATTTGGAAAGATAAATTGTTTTTGTCTAAATACTGAGGAGACGTAGTGATCAAAGACCCTAGATTTAGCATCATTTACCGTAGGCCTCGGTGAAGAGTCAGACTACTATCTAAGTGATGATATACGTGTCCAAAAATGTATTTTGAACCAAAACTGAAAATATAGACGGTTAACGGAAAGAACCTGTCAGAAATAAAACGGCAGAGAGGTGAGATCTAGCCCCCACCTTTGCTCATTTCTCGTTTCTGCTCCGTGTGTGCGGCCTGCAGTTCTGTGTGTCCGTGCGCCGAGCAGAGAGAGAAGGGGAGAAGAGAGGGGAAGAGAGAGAGGAAGACGTGACGTAAAGTCGTTACGGTAGTAGATGTTAACCTTGGCCAGGAGAGAGAAAAAATAAATGCATTATTGTTCCTAAGGTGGTTGTGTTGAAAAGAGAATAAAAGTACCTGGGAATAGTTTCTTCAAGTTCGAAGAAACGCCGAAGTTTTAAGTCGAAAGAAAAAGAAGATAATAAAGTAGTGCCCCGGGGACAGTTTGACCCTCAGAATGGGTCTTTGTGTTTTGAGAAGTAACGTTACTGTTGAAGTTTAAAGGTTAAAGAGAGCTCCAGGCGCTAAGTCCCCACCTTTTTCGTTTTCCTTTCTGCTGCTGCGTTTTGGTGTGTCAGTGAGTGTCGGAGAGAGAGAAGGAGAAAGGGGAAGGGAGCAAATTGCTAAACTGAAGAGAGAAGATTTAGTTTTTAGCGCTGTTACAGTTTAAAGTTGAGATTAAAAAGCATGCAATAAGTTTTACGTTACTCGAGTTTGTTGTTTGTTTGTTGGTTTTTATGTGGGATTTTGTTTTTTTGGTTAGTTATCTTTGAGGCTGGAACTCGAAGGTTATTTTGTCTTTGTGCGTTTTTTAGTTGTTTGCAGAGTAAAATTGTGTTTTCAGGGTGCGGTCTGAGAGAGGACACAGATAGTCTTTCTAAGTTTGAAGAAACGTGAAGTTTAACTTTAAGTAAAAAGAAATTTACTTTAAGTTGAGCAGCGGATGTTGTTTTTGTGTGAGTGCTGATCCGGAGTGTGGAGTCGTTTTTGTCGGTCATTTTTATATCAATTTCTTCGCTCTGTGGAGTCTGTTAAGAGATGTTTCAAGGGGGACAACTGGACCGCGTTTGAGATAGTTTTTAGAAGTTGGGGGCGGAGGTTAGCTCCTCCTACAGGGTGTGAAGAAAGACAGAGAAAGAGTGAAGGCACGGCGGAAGTGCCCAGACAGAGGACAGGAAGAAAGACTGAGCAGGTTAACGCTATTGGGGGCGGAGCTATTGGCTCCTCCTACGTGTGTGTGAGGCAGAGCAGGGTGCGAAGAAGTAGCAGGAAAAGAGAGAGAGAAAAAAGCAGATTGTTAGATACATCGGACTAAGAGGCAATCTCGACCGTTTGTTATCACAGGCTGTACTCGATTTATTATTATAGGATTAATAATAAAAGGGAGGAAGTTGGAGTTAAAAAGAGGTTAATTAACGAGAAAATAGAAAGAAATGAATGAATTAATAAATAAATAAATAGATAAGTGAAGGACGAATGATGGTATTACAAAAATAAGATACTTTATTGGATGATTAAGAAAATTATTCATGATGAAAATTATGTTATGATAATTGTTTGAAATAACCTGAATTGGCAAAGGATTAACGTGAACTAATCACTGTTTTCTCTTTTCTGTTATTGCGACAACATACGAGATCGGAGTGACAGAAGGAGACAGGAAACGGAGTGGAACAGTTTGACGAAACCAAGCAGTCAACTGGAGGAGAAGACCTTGGAAAAGGCCAGTTTGTTTCTATTCACAAACTCTTGCATTAAAAAAGACTGTGTAATTACACATTTATAATCACATACTTCTGTTATACAAAAACTTGGCAATGACTGATTTTTGGGGGTACATATAATTACATAAGATGAGTCGTATCTTTACAATCGAGAACTGTTGCATTGGTGTGGTCCATTGTGAGTTAAGAGAATTGTTTTTATGCTACTTAATCGGATAAAAATTAAGATATATATATATATATATATATATATATATATATATATATATATATATATATATATATATATATATATATATATATATATATATATATATATATATATATATATATATATATATATATATATATATATATATATATATATATATATATATATATATATATATATATATATATATATATATATATATATATATATATATATATATATCTCTTAAGGTTAATTGGATAAGGTATAATTTTGAATTTGTTTATTGTTACTCTTTAGTTAGATAAAAATAACTTTGGTTTTTGATAGACATTGGATTTATTTTTACTCTTTAGTTATAATTCAGATTTTTGATTGACATTGAACACCAATTTCTTTCACATCTGCTGAGGTTGGCAAACGATCTTTGAAGTTTTTATCAAACGGACTAGATAACTTGAAGTGTTAGAGAAAACACTACGTTGAGGTAAATTAATTTAACAAAATAAAATAAATCTAAAAGAAAATATTGCATGATGGCGACATCAAGACTAAATACTACAGTGGATTTGGTGCAGATAAACAATCATCTTGTGAAGGACGTAATTAAAATACTACAGGTGTTGATCGAAACATACAAAGCCAACCAAAAGAGAGGAAGAATTGGACGGAAACGCAAAGAGAAGAGAAGAATTGAATTAGAAGTGATGCAGTTGTTCGAAAACGAAGGGATCAAGTGGCTCGAAAACAAAGAGAAACGGGAGAAAACAAAGATGGAAATGGAAAAGAACATGCCAATAGTGGACAAAGTGAGGGTAAAGATCACTAGATCATCCTCAAATACGCAGGCAACAGTGAAGATGCCTCCACCTTACGAGAAATTACAGGATATTGCAAAAGAATATCCACAGCTCCCAGTGATGACTCAAGATGGAAGATACAAAATTGAAGATGAAAATGAACAAGTAATAGAGACTGGTAAAGCTACAACAACTGTAACAATGTATAAAAAACTCAAAAACAAGAAGAAGAAGAAGTCAAGCTCAAAAACCGTGGGACAAAGACTCAGAAAATTGTCCACCAAAAATGACAAAAGTGATGAAGAAGAAGGAGCAGGAAATGTATACAATCCAGCTGTGAAGAGAGTTTTGGCTGCCGCGGAGAAGAAAGGAAAGAAGTCATTAAAGGTGACATGCAAAACACAAAAGGAGAACAATGACACTGAAACAGAGGACAGCGATGAAGAGTCAGAAGACGGATCGGATTCAAATAAGGAGACTCAAGATCAGAGTGATGATTCTGATTCAACATCCTGGAGAAATGCAGAGGAGGTTTCAGAAGCGGGTTCGTAGGAAGATTCAACGGCCCAGCCATACGACAGAGGGGCCCGGTAAACCCTTACAGGGGCCTGGTGTTTGGGGTTTAACAGATGCCCTGAAGATCCGAGAGGAAGATCAACGATTCATGAAGATTACAATTGAGGAAAGACTTCCCATGGGATTAAAACAGTCTGAAATTTTTGAAGAAAATTTGGCTGAAATTGAACAAGAATCTGAAAAGGACGATTATTCAAAGACATGGATGACATGATAATTATTCACTGAATCAAGAAATGTGCCATAAAGACTCTATCAAATGTTACAGAAACTATGGGGAAAAAGGGAGACAAAGTCTCAGAAGAAGTTACTATACTGCAAGAAGAATTGGAAAATATAATAATAATAATAAATAAATAAATAGCAATAGCTAAATGTACTACATGAATTAAGAGTTAAAAGTCTCACAAAGTAAACAGAACAGCCGAAGAAGCTGCAAACCTTGTGACCGGTGAAAATGCAGTGAGAAGTTCTTTAAGTCACATATTAGGTGAATTTGAAAGAAAATATTAAATTAAAGATGATTATGATTTGGATTTTAAAGATTTTAAAGATTTGATTTTAGACTGTTGGTTCTAATTATTCTTGAAGCACATGGCTTAGCGCATGGTGCAAGGAGGAGGTTAAGAGACAATTAGACACCAACCAGAGACAATATTTACTTTGAACTACTTTCAAAACTTGAACAGAAGAGATGCATAATCTGTTGCCAAGTTTGTGTGTAGTGAAGTTTTGTGTAGACAATCATAAGGAGGTGGAGCCTGTCAAACAGAATCTTTCTGGTGAAAGACAGAATTTGTGAATAATAAACTGAATAAGTCTGGAAATTTAATAAAATGAGATCAAATTGGGGTTCAATAGGATTTAAGGGGATAAAACTAGATTAAAGACTAGATTAATGTAGGAAACAAATTAGAAATGGACTTTTGGAAAATAATCTAGCAAAATAGAGGTTCAAACTGGGAGAAGAGCTTCCACTGACACTGACAACATTCAAGTGAGTTACAATTTCAAATGAAACCACATGAGTGGTGACGGGTGCACATATGTCAACACAGCGTTTGCACTAGTGGTAAGAACCATAGTTTAAAGCTATTAGAGAACGAGATGCAAACAGATGTTAATATATGAGGGAACATTTGATGAGAAATTATCTACAGACGTTGCAGACAAATCGGTCTGAAATGGGGGAAAACAGTGGTGACATTACAACAGAAATTAATCTCTATACTAAGGGTTTAAGCAACTTCCACTGACGAAGTTGATTTGATAACTGGGTTCAAAACCAAATAGGAAGCTAAATTTAGTAGTGACTAAAAAGGGGAAATCTTGAATTAAGGGAAAATGCGGAAGAGGAAATAATCAGAAGATATATTCTTTATAATAATGGGAGAAATATTTAGATTAGAAGAAATTAGGAACGGCGTTTTGCATAAGAAAGTTATAGGGGAAGACAAAATTATAGATTGGTGCTGTTTAGAAATATTTGCATTAATGATTACATTAATGATTAAGTACAAGATGACTCTGGGTGAGAGTCAACGTTGACATCAACATTAACTAGGACAACAGCAAAGATGAAGTTGTCTGTTAAAACAGCAAGAACATTGACTATTACATCAACAGCTAAAATGGAAATGGGGTTTAAAATTAGTTAATAGTAAATTAGATTAACTCAACGGGAGTTATCATTCATGGTGATGGTTCCTTAAAGGGGATGCATGCACATGATCATGAATGATGGTTAGCCTATCACTCACATAGAAGGAGTGTTCTGGTTTAAGGGAGGAGTACATTACAGTACATTACATTACATACATTTTTACATTTATTTTCTATTGTTTTTGTTGTGTACATTCCATGGATTGTTTTACTTATTAAATTTGGTTAACCATTATATTATCACACTTATATATATATATATACATCTATATTCTGTTCACATAAAAAAAAAAAAAAAAAAAAAAACCTTTTTAGAGGATGTTTTTACATGAAAAGATCGCAAGCTACAAGATACTGTTCAGTTATTTTTGTTCCCAGGACGATGCTGAAATGCTGTTAAAAGGACAATGGACAACATAATCATCGCTGAGAGGAGTGGTGAAAAGAGTTATAATAGAATGTTAAAAGGTTTAAATAAATTATTTGGTTAAATAAGTAAAGGGTTGATGAAATAAATTATACTCCTGTGTTGATGTGTTGAGGTGTTGTTGATAATCCAGTGCTGATGTTTAGGTTGTGCGGCGACACGAATATCCTCACACAGTAGCGATTAAGGATTGATTCAATTGGATAATAACTTAAGATCGAAGACAAATTTTCTCTTAAATTTAATGATAATCAAAGAAGTGAGGCTGTTTAGGTCGTTAGATAACACGATCAAGGACAGCCAGAAGGGGTGGTAGCCAAGATCGGTCAGAACAACTGACGGTTGGTGCCGTGAGAATTTTTCCTGCTAAACAAAAGTAAGCATCGACAAGCAGGTTTTTGCTCCCGCTTGTCGCTGATCGTGTCTAATTAATTAATTGATCTGAGCTTAATCACTCAGAAGGGAGGAATATGAAGTGTACTAAAACTAGGTCCATGCAAAGTTAGGCCTCATTCTGAGACTGGCTTTTAGGAATATGTGTGTTTCTACCAAAATGTCTATTCCACGGAATGTAAGGGGCCCACATCTGATTAACTACCGAATGGGAGATGTCTCCATTGGCTGCGAGGCCTTGAGATGCCTTGTGTACATCTGTGTAAGCGCATGATCTCATTTCTGTAACTTCTCCCCTGGTGCTACCCAAATAAGGATACCTTTACATCTTGCTCTCTCATTGGCTAATCCGTTGGTACATGGATAGGGTCATACCTGTCAGATATTGTTTATCGGTCTTTGTGCGGTTTCAGTATATAAAGGCGAGGTACGCCCAGGGACGAGGTTCGTCTTCCTGATCACCAGCGGACCCAGGGCGCTGTTTTCTGCTGCCCTGTATTTGACACTGCTTTCTCTGTAAATAAACTACCTTGAAAAGTTTGCAGAGCTTTGTCAGCGTGAATCCTTTGTCTACACCCTACGCCCCAAACGAGCATTGATCCAGCCACCACAAAGGGTAAATATAAACATATACGCTAAACTCAGCCAAAATATAAAGCCAATTTGCAATTCTAATCAATAGTAAAGATGAGCTATGACAGTCTGACAACCATTCTATTTTGTGGACAATGTCCTCTGTGGCAGTGTGACTTGATGAGCAATATTTGTAATGAGGTGCATGCTTAGCCCAGTGGTGGGAGTCTCTGGGGTGATTCATGCTGACAGCTCCACCTCTGCACATGTAAATCACCAGTGGACCAAAAAGACCTACTCCATCCTCCCTCTCTATTTCTCTGTGTCCAGTGACGACAGTAATAATGGGGCCTCTGCTTGCTTCACACCGGATCAGGCACGCTGATGCACATGTTTTAATTCTTATTCATGGACTTGTCTGAGTCACATCCTTTCAGAAAGCTTCAGTTAACACATCACTTCAGAGATCTGAATACTTTCTACACTACACATTTGAGTTGTTCACCTGGACTGCACATGGGCAGTTGTCATGACGTTCCACCAGAGTGATAGTCATATCAATCTGGCGTGAGCCATATTACTATCAACCTACTGTTTTACACACTTGTATGGCAAGGTGTGGGCTCGTCAGTCTTTATTTATGTCTATAATAGCACTATTATTGAGAAACTAGAGGTTAAGTTCTTAGAAATGTATTTGTTTTTTTATATTAAGGCACTTACGAGACTTGCAGTAAATAATCCAACAACTCACACCATGTATTTTCCCCAAAACCGTTACAAATTGTACATGCAGTCGTTTACAATTAATTGTATTGGTCAAAAGTCAGAGGTTTTAACTTAAAAGGGAGGAAAACAGTCACGTGGCTGAAACACATAAATACAGGAGATGAATTGTAGAAATATATCATAATTATAGTCCATATTCCTATTCCTTCTGCTGATGAATGAATTCAGTCTTTCACCTGCTGCAGATTTGTGCAACAGTGTCCACGTATAACTATTACTAGGCTATATAGCTGGAGACGGCTGGTGTGGAGTGCGACCTGCAGAGTGGATCCTGGACTACCTCACAGACCCACCCCAGTTTGTGAGGCTGCGTGTCTGACACCAGGACCTGCAGTGTGGGGGCGCCCCAGGGCACTGTCCTCGCCCCCTTTCTCTTCACCCTCTACACTGCAGACTTCAGACACAACACGGACAGCTGTGTCCTGCAGAAGTTCTCTGACTCTGCCATCATAGGACTCATCACAGACAACAATGATGCGGAGTACAGAGGACTGGCGCAGGACTTTGTGGACTGGTGTCAACGGAACCACCTCCTCATCAACGCGGGGAAGACCAAGGAGATGGTGGTGGACTTCTGCAGACGCCACCCCACTGCCCCCTCACCAGTGAACATCCAGGGACGGGACATTGAGAGAGTGGACTCATACAAGTACCTGGGTGCTCATCTGAACCACAAAACTGGACTGGACTCATAACACAGACGCACTGTACAGGAAGAGCCAGAGTCGGCTCTACCTCCTGAGGAGACTCAGGTCTTTTGGAGTGACAGGGCCACTCCTGTAGACCTTCTACGACTCTGTGGTGGCATCAGCCCTCCTGTATGGTGTGGCCTGCTGGAGCAGCAGCATCACAGAGAGGGAGAGGAAGAGGCTGGACAGAGTCATCAAGAAGTCCAGCTCCGTCCTGGGCTGTGCTCTGGACTCGGTGCAGGAGGTGGGGGACAGAAGGGTCCTGGCTAGATTCACATCTATGCTGGAACATGAGTGTCACCCCCTGCAGGACACTCTCTCCGCTCTGGAGAGCAGCTTCAGTGAGAGACTGATCCACCCTCGCTGTGTGAAGGAGAGATTTCGCAGGTCTTTCCTTCCTGCTGCTGTCAGACTCTACAACAAACACTGTTAGCCCTGAACATGTGTATACTGACATAATCATGGGCAATACCGTCATATTCATGTGCAATTACTGTACTCACACGCAATAATGTCATATTCATGTGCATATAACTGATGCAAATAAGAGTGTTTACTTTAGCATTATTATTAGTAATATTTTGTCTTATGCTAGCTATTTAAATTGTATCTTTATTTTCCCCCCCCATTCCCTATTAAGATATGAGAGGTTCTGTCTATAGGAGTTTTGTTTATAAGAGTTTTTTGTTTTATAAGAGTTCTTCTATTAAGAGTGTTTTTTAAAACTTCCTTTAAGTTATCTGTTCTTTTCCTCTGTATCTACTTGCGTTGCAACACCGACATTTCCCCATGTGTGGACAAATAAAGGCATATCTTATCTTATCTTATCTGAAAGCTATTTATACATCTTGATTAAATTATCGTGGAAATAATGTTAGAGAATAACATAAATCATTGTATTTGACTGACATAATCTCACCTATTTCTAATAGGCAACATTAAACACTACTAAAGGCAGCACAACTTCATCCATTGAGCACAATTATTTTTAGCCCGTAGGCTTTATTAGAGAGGACAGCTCAGTGTACAATGGTGATGAGAAAGAAGGAGGACATTTAGTAAATAGCCAGATACATAACACAGGACACTGCGGGCGGCCGCACGTGGAGCCTGACATGTGTGTGTGCCTTAACCAGTCCACCCCCTTCCACGTACAATTATAAAGGCTTTATTATGGGGTTTCTCATATTACTCAATTACTCAATTTTAATGTCAATGAATATTAAATGTTTCTAATCTTAATTATTAAAGATTTGCTGATTAATTTGAAGACATTGTACATTTTTATTAGTTCTGTCTGATAATAATAATGAAAGGTCTATGATGGCACCATTAGACCAATTCTAATCAAGACTCATTGGAAAGAGTCTCTTTTCATACACAAACACAAACCCATAGGTACATTTGAGACAGTTTCCTTCACAATATCAGCAGATTGTTCATGCTAGATGCTAACACTATGAGGTATAAAAGCAGCGTGACAGCAACCAGCCGGGGGGGAAATAGGGCCAGAAAATTGGGTTTCAGAGTGATGAATATCTAGCAATCGCAAATATTCTAAACTAATAACTAAATATATTTGGAATGGGCTAAAGTCTTCAATATAATCTGGAAGCTGAAACCCAGGAATTAGCTCTTGAATATAATTTTCCTGTCAGAAAATGGCTGCACGAATTGGATGTTGGTTTCTTCAGGTTACCATGGCGATTATTCCTCTAGTTTTTGTGTACACATTGCGTTTGCTAACCACCTCATCGCCAAGGCAACAAATGCAACATATGCCATTATCTGTTTCTCTTCATTAATCTTGTGTCTGAAAAGGATGTTCTGCACAATGAATCAACGTAATCTATTGATGTTCCAACCTCAATTAGACACAAAAAGGTCGAGGGAAACCTTCCTCCAAAAGTTCACATGACATCACAACGTTCCATCGGACAATAATATTTAATACACAGTGGGCAGCTAAAACGAATATTGTTAAAATGCAGATTTTCGTTGAGTTCTTTGGTCTAGTCACTAAGAGAAATCAAGTTCAATATTTATGAATTTTCCTTTTAGATATTTCTTGAACCTAACCTGGTCTGAGCCTAAATTGAACTCACCAAATAGAAACCATTTACTGGTCTGGTCTATTCTTTTAAGATATTTCTAGTAAAAGGTAATATTTGGTTTGCAAAATTATCATAAGCATTTAGTTTATATTGCTTATAATGTCTCTCAATGAATCCACCAAATGTGTATAACACATAACCACTCCTTAACAGCAAAGGAAAATGTTATGCTCGCCGCACATACGCTCTGAACCACTGCTGTTTTTACTGAAAAATAGATTCTTCAAGCTTTCCAACAAACCCTCCTACACTCTTTATTGTGAGTTTAAAAGAAGGTCTCAAAAACTCAAGGTTCACACGAGAGCTCACAGCTTCAAATCAGTTAGAGATGGAGACTTGGCCCTTAAAACTTCAAGCTTTCAATGGTTTCAATGGTTTGCTCAGCTACTTCATCCAGGGGCTTTGTCACAGCCAGAGCAGTCAAAAATGTTTCCTGAAGAAGAAAAAAACTTCTAAACAAATGACAATGATTAATTGTGTTTTATTCATTTTCTTTACATACATTTAAAATAGTTACATAACATGTTATTTCGATAGCTGAAATTCTTACAAAAGTTATCACAAACTGTACACATGATGACATTTGCTGTCTTGTTCAATACAGAAACCTACTGTTACAATTTGAATCTTCTCCGAAACATGGAACAACTTGCTATAGTTAAGAAAAAGGCCCTCATTATGCATTAAATATAATTATTCACTGTTGTCCAGGAACCAATATCCAAGTACATATTCGAGAAAAGCTAAGTTTTATTACACAACTAGTTGCAATACACTGTAACCTAGTCACATAAATACTGAAATGTATGCTGCCACTCGTGTAAATATAACTTATGTAAATGGCATATTTCTACCTTCAACCTGATGCACTTTAAGGAACTACTCACCCATTTGCACACACGTTCATCCAAGTGTATGAAGACACTGGGGGAGGGGGTAGTGTCCAGCCTACAGTCACAATGACAGTATTCACCTGAGGGATCTTACCACCAGCCTGTCAGTGCTGACCGCTCAACCTTCAGATCACCCAACGGAGCTACTGCCACCCCCCGTACAGCAACCACTGTAGGCTATGGGTGCATGTCAAGGCTTCTCTCAGCATAATGAGAGCAACTAGAGTCATCTGTCTTCTGTACTCAAGTTCATTCACCAGAGGAGCACATTATACAGCACTGACAAGACAATAATTTCAGTGCTTCCAATTAACCAACCTGTCCTGGGCTCTTGGTGATGCAGAAGCACGCTCTAAGCTCTCTTGTGCAGGAGCAGTAGGCCTAAGTACTCCGATAGTTGCACTAGCCACTTACTCAATTACCTCTACTACTACTACTCCTACTACTACTCCTACTACTACTACTACTACTACTGTGAAACATGATACAGCTGTTTTTACACATGTGGCAGCATTGTATTGCCCTGTGTAAGTGCCCATTTCACAATCTGTTACTTGTACTGGACAAAGTGTCATTTAGGGCACATTTAGGCTAGTGTATGCACAATAGGTACAGAGTAGTATGCTGTGCTACATCAAAATTATGAACAAGCTGCGTTTCCCAAATGTTTTTTTAGTTTTTGATTGATTGATTTTTTAATTTCAGAAAAAATAAATAAAATCAAAACAAATACTCTGTGCAAGTAGTAAAATAACAGTATACAGCCTTGTACTGCTAAATGTTATTTGTGTCATTTTCATTACTCTGAGTCAGAGCCCCAGACAAGAAGAAAAACATCCACTTCTACAATTACATTACTTTTGTCACTTTTATCAATAATATTTTATATAACATAAGTTTTTCATATTTTCATTATGACTTCATGTTTCAATATACATTGTTTTGAGTGCATTTAAACAACAATGTACAGTTTACAAAAAATACAGGAACCAAGTATTCCCTTATATAACTTTTTTTTTTAATTAAAATTGGTATATAGCACTACTGTTTAACGAAATCATCTTGCATCGACACATTTGCTACATCCATTTGCTACAAAAACTCTGAACTGAAACGTTTGAATGCACTGCTAAATACGTGATTTTGCAGAGGCGTAATACATAATCAATACCTGTAACCTTGAATAACTTTCATAACTTGTGCTATTTAGTTTAAATTGCAAGCTAAAGAGCTCTCCGGTTAGGAAAGAATGCACCCAGAATATGTCGAACAGTCTAAATGCCATATTATTATGTATTGTATGTATATTGCACGTCATGTGGTTCTTTTTATGCTATTTTTGAACATATAAATTAGGCACTGACTTGAGAAAGTGCTTTGTTATTCAAGACCATTACACCATTTGGGAATGCTTGTCCAGTGTTTTATAATGCATACTTTTTATATGTCTCTCAGGAGTCTCACAGAAATAACATGGAACTTTGATTTGATGTGATCCTCATGGAGTGTGTGGCGGTTTGGGTGAAGGACATGAACCTTGACTTTCAAAGCTGGCTGCTCGTCCTGGCCACTGAAACAAACATGAAATATTCACATAAAGAGCATTTGTTTTCATCCCTTTTTACTAAGACTGTATTATCACATGCAAGCCAAGCCCCTGAAGGAGGATTATTGTTCATAAGTACCTTTGAATAGTCGTTTAATAACTCTGTGTTGATGTAATAACTGACTGTATACTCATATCATGTGCATACCTCTCCCAGCGCGTGCCAGTGTGTGATGGGTTTCCGTGGATATGCCAACATTTCGTTCCAGTGGTCTCTTCCCAGCCCCTCAGCGTCGGGACCAGTGCGACAGATGCCGATCACTTCATTGTGTCCAACCCTGTTTGAGACATCAAAATATGCAAGGAATCAGACATGGACAGCATGTATGTCTTCATGTCTCACAAAGACAACCCGAGCGACCCCAATTACACCTCCTGGAAAGCATTAAATCATTTCAATTACTCCCCTCCAGCTCTCGTTTCACATTTGTGAGATGGCGAGTGTGTATGTGAAGGAATAAGTGTTTTACTCACCTATCGTAATCCATGATCATGATGGACAGACTGACTTGCTCCACGTTTTCTGGGGGGATGTCAAAGATGATGGCCTCGTTGTACACTGGGTTGAGGGTGCTCTTCTTGGTGGTGGTTTTCCGCTTCTTTAACCTTCGCCCATCACAAATCAGATACACCTTCACGTAAGGATCTTCAAGAAAACAGAAAATACATATAATTTTAGCATCCAATGACAATATGTATGTGCTATTCACGAACTGTAACATACTAAAACAAGTTTAATTTTGTCTTTCTTATACTTCCTGTTTAAATTATTTGATAATTTAAATAACTGCTGTTTCATGCACATTTTAGCCAGATCTTATTGTCGTATCCTTTTGGTTTGTTTTGGGGTGGTATCAAATTATTGTACAAGGACTTTGTTTTATTTATTTAAGAATTGGAAATTGCATGTTAATTAACATATTTGCATATGTGAACATATAAACAGATACTAGTTCCCTCCTGTTGTCCCTACAGGTTGATTTGACATTTAGGTTATCACAGGATCACACACCATTAAATCACAAATGATGTAAAACGACACATTCTAAGAGCATATTGCAAACAACATTGAACTAGAAAAGGGTCACTCGTTCAGGGCACTTAAACCTTTTATATGAAGAAACAAGCTCAGGTCAGTACAGTAAGTAATCTAAATTCACAACAAAATATTACTTTTGCCTTTAAATTACTATATTTCCCTTGCCAGGATTTATAATTGCAGGGCTTTAATCACAGCAGATGGAAATTGTAATGTTCTCATTTAAAGTGGCCACCTGTTTAGTTGGACACAAGTTTATTTGGTACATTTGATGGCCACATCTTGTTTGCTGCATGGTTACCTGAGGAGCCTGTGATGTCCATGGCTTTGAGGTTTCTGCATTTGATGACCGTTAGGGTCATCCTGCCCGCTGTGGGGAGGTAGCACAACGAGTACATGATCTCTCCCAGGTCCACACTCTCCTGGACCAAAAGGAAATTGTATTTTAAATGCATATATATACTGGTGTGTGTTATGTACGTATATGTATGTATATATATATATATATATATATATATACATATATACATATATACATATATATATATATATATATATATATATATTGTATATGCTTTTGCATTGTTTAGTCAGTGCTCTATTTTTATAAGGTTGTACTATTTCTGTATGTGAAACACTTGGGCCGCTCCTGGAAGGAACAGTGTGGGCGTTTGGCTGATTGGATGCATTCTCCCAGAGGCATTTGAATAATGCATTCAGATCAACCTGCCATTTGACACATTCACCATGACTAATGACTATTTGTTCTTGCACAACTCGTTATATATTTAAATCCTATATATATATATATATATATATATATATATATATATATATATATAATAGATGCAAACGTTTGTCTCGTCTCACCGTTGTTGCTGCGTGGATATCCTTCCACACCACAGCCTCGCGGGAAAGGTCAGAAAGTTCAAAGAGGTTGTCGACCACAACTTCCCCAATCATGTCATGACTGGTAAAGCGATCAAAGTCGTAGACGCTGAAGTGCAGCTTACGGTTGCACAGCTCGTCATAGGCCACGGGGAAGCAGAAGCTCTCATCAAAGGTAGGGTTGAGGTTTTTGCGGTGGACTCTGGTCTGATACTTTTTCTTCCTCTCAGGTAGTAGATAGATCTTTACATATGGATCAGATGTACCTGTAAAGTCTTTAGCAGGCAGGTCTAACGCCTTCAGTATCATCACCACCAGCGCCTGCTCCTCATAGTCATATCTGAGAGAGAAGCTCAGTTTCCCAGAGCTTTCCACAGGTGGCTTTCCCTCATCCTGAGAGTCCACAGACTTCTGCTTGTACAGCTCTGGTTTGATCCGGCCGATACTTGCTGTGGACGACTGTCGTAATGGCACTGTGTCCATACTGAAATCCACACTGGACACATTCATCTGACGGGGCAGGTGGCGCCGGAAAGAGTTGTGCCTGCGAAAGGGTTAGAATGGATCAAAAGGTTTGCAAGTAGTTGCTTTGCTTGACCTTTGTTTAATCGCACAGAATACGGGTGAAGGTTACTGCTTATGTGTATGATGTTGACATATACATGGTGTCTGGTGTGCACTTGGTATATCTTGGATATGGGATGCGGAAAGTCAGCATTTTGCCCTCAAGCCTGGACCCAAGTCCAGTCGGCTTTAGTGATTATCTAATGGCCAGTGAGTGGTCAGAGACCGTGGACTGCAGCAGCGGCTGGTCCATTCAGGGCGCTGGGGCGCCGCCCCCCTGTCAATCTGCCAACTATATACATTTTTTTTGTGTCTGAAAAAAACAATATAATTTATTCAGAAATATCGTATATTCTTATTAGTGTAAATGTGTAAAATAATAATTTATATCCATATACATATCTATAAATAGATATAGATGTATACTTTGTTCGCGCGGCGCGTGGTCTGCTGCCTGGCACTTTTCTACGTACCCGTGGGGCGGTTTGAAAAGCGCCCCAGAGCCCCATAGAACAGCAATGGGGATTTTTAGCCAATCAAATCACAGTCAAAAGTGACTACGTCACATAGGAAAATAGCGACTGATGGGCGCAATCTCGAGCGCCCATTTGAACGTAGAAGTTACGCCATGGAGCTACGCTTTTCACACTAGAGACACAGACATGTGCGCGCGCATACGCGGAAGAGCCACACATCGTATTTTCCATGTTTACGTCTTAAAACTGCATCTACAGACGTCTGTGACAAAAGGTACGTCCAGAATGAGCTGCTAAACTGTTTGCTGGTTTTATTCGTGTTGAAATGAAAGCGGCTGATTTCGTATCAATCCGAGCAGAGACATGTGTCTGTCAAATCCCGTGCTCCGTTACCATGACAACAAACAAGCAGTATTCTCATATATTCCTCATATTTATCCGGTCGGAGCTTTAGTGTTGCTGCGAACCAAATAATGTCTGACTCAGCTGATCTGTTGTGTGGAGTTCCTCAGGGCTCCGTCTTGGGTCCCGTCTTATTTCTGCTTTATATAATTCCCCTGGGAATGATCATTAAAGAGTTTAGTGATGTGTCCTACCACCTGTTCGCTGACGATATTCAGCTATATTGCTCTTTTAAACCTTCTGAGATCCAGAAGCTGAACTCCTTGGTCAGTTGTTTAGTGCAAATAAAACAATGGCTGAGTCAAAACTCGTTGCAGCTAAACGCTGACAAAACAGAAACTCTGATTATTGCCCCTGATGATGCCATTCCAGGGATAAACCAGTACTTGGGTGTTTTAGGCCAGACTGCAAAACCAAGTCTTAGAAACTTGGGTGTTGTCTTTGACAAAGACATGTCTTTAGAGCACCACTCCAAGCTGTTGACGAGGAACTGTTTCTTTCAGTTGAGGAAAATCTCTAAGCTCAGGAAAATGGTGTCCTGGAAGTTATAATTCATGCATTTGTGTCTTCACGTTTAGACTACTGTAATAGCTTGTTTTCCTGTCTTAATAAGAAGGAACTCTCTCGTCTGCAGCTGGTCCAGAACTCTGCAGCGAGGATCTTAACCCGCACAAATAGAAGGGCCCACATTTCACCCATTCTTAAAGCCCTTCACTGGCTGCCGGTCTCCTACCGGATACAGTTTAAAATTCTTGTTTTAACTTTTAGAGCTTTAAATGGTCAGGTCCCATCGTACATCAGCGATCTGATTAAACCGTACACTCCCTCCTCTGGTCCTTGGACCAGAAACTGTTGTTGGTTCCTCGCACCCGTTTTCGGACCAGAGGAGACAGATCCTTCCAGGCTGTTGCCCCCAGACTCTGGAACGATCTTCCGTTCTCCCTACGGTCACTGGACTCAGTTACTGCTTTTAAGGGTCAGCTTAAAACCTTTTTATTTAGTCAAGCCTTTTAAATGCACTTGTTTTACGGACTGATTTTACTGTATATTGTTGTATATGTATTGTTCACTGTAAGTTTTTTGTGTTTTTTATTGTTTTATTCTGTGTTTTGTGAAGCACTTTGTGACCTCTGTCTGTGAAAGGTGCTATATAAATAAAATTTACTTACTTACAGTATTTTTTACTTTATTACTTGCATAAGGCTAACGCTAAGCATTAAGTATCGCTTAACTTCTATTGATAAAAATATGCTTTTGTTATTATAAAACCTATGAAAGAAAGCCATAAATGACAAGTCTCCAACAGCAATAATGTCTGTGATGATTAAATATAGAAATGTAAATGTTACACGTGTAGTTCAGGTAAACTAATGCCACTTAGAAGCTGTTTTATGAAACACCAACATTTGTTTGTGTTTTTATTTCCTCTTAATGTAGTAATGTCTACTCTGCACTATAAGTGACAGTATCACTGAGATTTTTGATTTGCTCTTTTCAATCTGATATTTTCTAAAGTGTAAAATGTAATTTTATGTCAAATGTATTTTCTCACAAATGGAATCTGCCTCTAAGTCGTTGTATTATCATGAACAAAAGTGAAAATAAAGTGTGTTTACTTAATTAATTCAGTTGTAAATGTGTATTTAAAATATGTATCCATACAGTCAATATTAAAAATTTCAATTTTGGACATTTAAAAAAAACAAAAACATGCTCATGTCAAATAGCCCCCCCTATAATTTGTACCACCAGCCGCCACTGGTGGACTGGCAATAAAAGCATTATATGTGCAAATACTGACTGAAACATCATTTAAATATCTGAGAAATGACTGATTTACTTGTCAGACACAAAGTCTTGCTGTTAATTGAGCCAAAAAGAATACAATTCAGAACATTCACCTGAAGAATTTCCCACCCCTTGAGGACACTGTTTACAGGCTGTTTATGACTCGCCAATATTGTCTTTTAATGACCATCAAAGTGCTCTGAAAAGTAAGTGCTCTACACAGAAAATCCCGGTACTATATACTTAGGAACGTGGTTCTCCTATAGTTGGCCATATTGTCCTACTTTATTCAGTATTTATTCACCCTGATTTGAAGATTACCACACACAAATTGAAATCGTAATTTCAGTAGATCCAATTATCAAATCGCAAAGACAGCAATTATTTAGGCCTGTGAAGTGGGATGGATTATGAATATTCATATTAACTGCTCAGTAAGACTTTGACAAGAAGTGAAGCGTGAACAATATTTGAGATGAAATGGATCTTTTGTGTAAATAGAAACATTTTCATATCTTTGAGTTCAGCCTGTGACACATTGTTCACACATATTGGAGCAACAATAAAAGTGTTGTGGTTACACTTATGTTCAGTGTATGTTTTGTGGTCTTGCAGGATTAAAACACCAATAAGCTGTTGGCATTATAAAAACCCTACTACTTGGATTTTCTTGCAAACAGGTAGTGTCACTGCAAGTAGGGGTATTGAAATGAGCCCCTTAAATACTAAATGCATAGTCAGGGAAGAGGTGAGCGAGGTATCAGTAACAGCTCTGAGAGTGGGGTCATTTTCCACTGTGACAGCTCCCGTCCCAGCCATGCTAATCATGGACATTCTGTTTTAAACACTGCCTTACAAAACAATGAAAAGCCACAGCTGATTGTTTAATTATTATGGTTGCTTCCTTTGGTTACCATAGCAGCTCCACTTGCGTGTACAGATGATTATGGGGTTGATAGTGAAGCCAGTGGGGATGTGAGGCTGCACAATGTAGACCCCTCTGTTTTCACAGTCAGAGCACAAGGCACAGATTCTTTCATGTGCAGCAGTGTATTACGGCTAAGCACTTTATGTATTAAATACATAAAGTGCTTAGAATTGTATTGCTTCTAATTGCTTACATTTACTTTTTCCTCACGTGCCTCTCCAGATTGCTAACGGTGCACGATGTTACTTTTCTGGTGGGATGCTGGGCGGCCTATATCAAAGGAGATGCTATTGCTTTGCTGAGAATGCTCCACACCCACACAGCATTAACACATCTGTTTAGCCTTTATTTCACTACCTTTGTTTTTAATACTTAAGCGACAGCTGCTTGTTTCCATAGAAATAAACAATGCAATGCTTTGGTGATAGACCATCCACCAGAAAAGTTACATACTACACTTTTATATTACTCAATGTGCTTCATTTTATATGTACATATATATATATGAAGGGCCTTTGAAATCAACCAATCAAAACTAAACATTTAATGAAATCCATTGATATAATATTGTGTTTCCACCCCACCAGGGTAACCCATAGACACTATTTAGTGACGTCTATATGGTAAAACATTTGCATTGGCTGGGACCCCAAATAATAAGTCTGGATCCTTGTCAGAAATGTAGTATGTAATAAGTAAAATAAAATCAGCCAATGGAGAAAACAAAGCCAATTTTATCCATATCAAGTCATGAATCAAAGTCCCCAGAACCCTTTTGCTGTGAGGCGTTAACACTTTGCCACTATAAGGCTCAGTTATTCCTATATGAATGAACTGTGTCGCCATATGTCATTAATATCGAGGAATCATGTCTTGTTCACGTCATCCAGATTGTCTATGTTTCAAAAGAAGTGTATTATTGCCCGCATGAACTGATACTGATGATGCTGTACCTGGACGAGGACGTAGGCTCAGTGGTTTGCCTCTGGATCTTGCTAGGCTGGCTGACCTTCTCCTTGGGAGCAGTCCTCAGGTCTGCTGGGATATCTGGTGACGTTTGACTGATCTTCATGGCAGCTTCTTGCAGTTTGACAGCGCAGCGTCCATTTGCCTTCACCTCCAGAGGATATTTTTTCTCCATCTCCACCACTTTGTACTCTGGTGTATGGACAGGGTCGGAGGGTGGAGGGGCCTCAGTGAAACCCACATGTAGAACATTTTGTGATTGCGTGGACAGAGTCTTGTTCCTCCAGATGGGCCAGCACAGCTTCCAAAAGACAAAGAGAGACACTACCAACAGAGCGAGACCACAGAAACCAACTACCACAGCAAGAAGACTGATGGAGATGTCTACAGAGCAGCAGGACCATGGACAGTCAGACAAACAAGTGAAGAAAGCAGGAGACAAGTAACAAGACCAACATGCAAGGAGAAAGAGAGAAGGAAACTGTAAGAAGGAGGGGCAGAAAAGTTCATTTCCTTTTTCAACCTTTTTTAAAAATCGTATATATATATATATATATATATATATATATATATATATATATATATATATATATATATATATATATATATATATCAGGGGCTAATTCTATCTGCTTTCAATTCCACCTGTTGTTATTTCAAAGTCAGCTCTGAGGTGCTGCTCCTAAGTCTGCTCCGTCTACAGAAAGTGCCGCTCCACTGATCAAGTGCCTATAGTTAAACTAATAACTAATCGGCCCTATAAAGTTAAAGTTCAAAAATAAAAAAGGACGAAGAGAACAAGAAAAAAAAAATAGAATAAGAAAGAGGCACAAAGAGTATTGGCCTATAATTACCTGCGTGCCCTCTACCCAGAATATTACTCTCCAAAGGGAATATATTCGAGCATCTTTCACGATCCACGTATCCAGTTAGACAAAGTTCTGTAACAATCTGGAGTGCCCTTTGGCACAAAGTGAAGCTGTCATCCGTGCGCACACTCATGTCTCTCCGGTTAAGCCATTGCACCCCGGCTGATCCTGGAGGGCGGCGGTCCATCAGTGCAGCGGTCACTTGCCGCAGAGAGCGGCCACAAGAGACTGCGCTGAGAGCATCTCCTGTTGATCCATGAGCAGCGCGCGCAGAAGAGCAACTGGTCCCTCACTCACTTGTAGAGTTCAGTCTGAGCCTGTCCAATGGCAGCTGGTGCGTGGACTGTGGCTTTGAGCGCGTTCTGGCGGCTTCAGCATCCACGCGCTCTTTAATGAGCTGAAGCCCCGCCCCCACTTCACTCACTTGTGTTGCTCCAACTGCAACCACAGCTTGTCATTTCACTAATAATCAGTCAGACAATCTTCTTAATGCGTGGCTATCCATGGGATTCAGAATGATTAAAAATATGACGCAGTGATTAATAATATACAGTATTTATTTTGAATGGGAGAAAGTCCTCAAATGTTGCGGTGTAAGCTGAAACCCATTAATAAACTATAGGGCTTGTGGATTTCCTCAAATAACATTCAATTGAGCGTATAACGTTCGCCTAGAGTGGTATTCCGCCTAATTCAAAATGAAATATTCTACTATTCGGCTATAAATTGATCATAAAATGAGCCACATAAGGTTTAAGCCCCTTGGTCTTTACATGTTTGCTCCTTACATGTGAAAGGGTCTCATTGAGTTGCCTCTTCTGTATTTCACAAAAAAACTAATATTTGGCGTGTTATTGGGGAGAGGCCAAACATCACATTCAGACAAAAGTGCACATGCAGAAAGTTTATGTTTCTTAAAGAACTCCTTTATATCAGGCCGGTCAAAACAGTCAAAAACTCTATGAATCAACGATGTGTATTTTCCATTATTACTTTATGTAACTATGGTTACTATGGTTATACATTGCATTGTGAAATGCTGATTGTGGATCCTGTATGTTTTAATTGTTTTGGTGAGGCTTTCGTATTCATATTTATAAACCAGTTTTATTTGTAGAGCACATTTCATACACAAGGCAATGCAAAGTGCTTCACACAACAGGAAAACAATGCATTAAAATCACAAAGAAATGACAGAAATCATAAAACAGTGCAAGAAATAAAAGAGAGCGAGTGCAAAGAAAATCCTTAAGGTTGATAATTCAATAAAAAAACAAATGCACATCTAATAATGATAATGTTGTGTCCCAGTGTTTTGGGGCATTAGGCAGCTCCTTGGGGCATTAGGCAGCTCCTTGGGGCATTAGGCAGCTCCTTGGGGCATTAGGCAGCTCCTTGGGGTGCACACGTCCTCGGCTCTCAGTTTGATCCGTATAATGTCAAGCGGCTGAGCAGAAGGATCTGCAGCACCCTTTCAAGGGAAGCAGTGTGTAAATATTGCACTTTTAGGTGCTCATTTAATGTTTGTTGAAGATAATACTATGAAAATATAAAATGTAGTCAGGTATTAACAACTTTAAATTTCCAAATAAATAATTTGAACTTTTAGCAAATTTTACCCGAACATTTTATTTTTTCAATTTCATCCCAAAATATAGGCAACTGTCCTTAGTGTCTGTAATAACATCATTTAATGCCAATTTAAATAACCAAAAAGTGTCTCAATCCAACTTCACATCCAAGACTAAGTAAAAAGTAGTAGGGGAAGGTATAGTAAGAGTAGTAAGAGTAGCAATTATATATAAATCCTTGGGAGGTTTAGACAAAGTCCCTGTTTCTGATGTTGGTGTGTGTATGGGTTTCAACTTTCTATTTATACCCGATTTTTTTTTAGAATTGTTCATTTCCATGGCAATGCTAATTTCCAGTCTGAAACTCATGGATAGAACTAACAAGGCCGACAGAGTTTGTGCTTACTTTATTAAACACACTTTGTCAAGTCAAAATGACAGCATAGTGTCTTGTATTTGTCTTGTTTATTTCATATAGTTTGAGCTGCTGTCTTCTAAGTGGCAGCGCTGCAGGTCTGCACAGTGGGGTAAATGATTAAATAATTAACATTCATAAGCTGGGAGTAGTGTTGTGATTTGTCTGAAACGAAACAGCACAAATATACAGCAATAAATGATAGTGTCAGACAGTCTGAAAACCACATTTACACAAACATTGTTTTGCCTTTGTTTCATTTTTTCATTTGTTAATTTTTTATCAAACAAACAGAACAATGCCTTCTGTTTGTTTAATACAAATAATACATGGTAGACTCGTACAATACTCCACACTAAATTCTCCTCACTTCAAGGCATAATAAAATAATGGTATAAGTATAAGTCTCTTTAAGTCTTTTGCAAATGTACTGTAAACGTTTTGCTGTTTAACTGTTGGAATAACACTGAAAAAGCATTGAAGCCTGTGTTGTGATTGCAGTTTAAATGTTTAGACCTTCTGCTCACAGTAAAGACCTTTTAACAAGCAAACACACAATTTCCCGACACTGTGATAATGGACAATTGGAGTTTGAGGAAAAAGTGTGATTTATAGTGAACCAGTTAAAAGCACATCCCTCATTGACCTCCTGCAGCAGCTCTGATTTAATGGCGGCTCCTGATAGCTTTTCGGTTTAATTAGGCCATTTAAAGGTTAACTGCCAGGACCTCGCCCACCATCACCCACTGCCCATCTTTCACCGCTCCATCTACAGTCGTCAGTGAACGTTTAGTGTTCAGGTGTAGCTCCCGCAGCTTCATATGACAAAAGCCCATATGCACAATACTGAGTGGTGGAAGAGACTGTATTTTTCTACTTCATTTTCAAGCGCTCAAATAGGCTTGGGTCCCATCACTGTCTATGACCTTACCAAACATTTTCAGCCGTTACTGAAATTGTGTGTTTGGATGAGCTTTTATGGCTGCCGCAGCAACAACGTGAGAGTCCACGTGAGAGCAGCAGTGTGTTTGACGTGTGCTCCTGCATTGAGCACATCATTGACAGGCTCACAGAGTGCTCTCACAGGGTTGTTCAGAACAATTACCCCTTCTTGCTTTCACTCAGGACCCCTCAGGTGAACTCATTATCTTATCTTGGGGGTCCTTAGTACACACACTCGTAATTCACATCAACTGCAGAACTGGGCCACCAGGCGTATCACGGTGCGTACAATCCCATTATTAGGCCCGAGCGCCACAAGCTGGCGAGAGGCCTATTCATTTTGTAAGGCCGTGCAAAGCACGGCTGCGAAAGTGCGCACGTAGTGCGCACGAAATCGAGCGCGAAGCGCTCGCCCACTTCCAAACACTCACTAACGCACTCCTTCACTCACGCACGCCCTGTGCATACTAATTAGTAGTAGGAAAATGGAACATTACCGTTGTAAACGGGCGAAGCCCGTGCAAAAGTGAAGCACTGATTTGCCCTAAGTAGCTCACGAATACGTTCCTCATCTCTTGCATGTTCCGTGCATATAAGCATGTAATGCAAAAATTTAACATTATTACTGTATAGAGGGCCAAAAACACAAAGTGGGCGGAGCCCACTCAAAATTAACGAAAGTACCCGTCAGTGACCAGGGACCCACACCATGAGGTAGGAAAGCGCGAGCGCTTTCCGAAAATGTATAGTTTATGATATTTGAAAAATGGGAAACATTGTTTTCGCATCGGAATATTATTCTTTCTTCTTCTTCTTCTAAAAAAATTGGCGCGTCAGCGCCCCCAAATGTACCAAAAATGCATTAAGAGATGGGAAATGACCCAAAAAAAATCTGATCGTAGAATCATGAAATTTGGCGCAGAGGTAGATGGTGACAAGAGAAGTAAAAAATATTATTACGGCAACGCCGTCCACCCAACCAAATGTCGGCCATATTGGTTCAAAAATGGCTAAGCATGACTCAGAGTTTTTCCAAATGTCGTACTTTTACAAACTCCTCCCAGGGCGTTGGCCCTAAAAAGCTGAAATTTGGTGAAAATGCTACTGAGGAGTGGGACATCAAAAGTTATCCAAATTACATTGATACCTGTCACGGTCTCTGTGCGGCGAAGCCGCAAACTGTAGCTAGAATTTCAGAAATCTCCCAAATTTAACATTTCTGCCGTTTGCGCAGATAAAGTCCGAATTGCGTCAAATTAGAATCAGTTGTTAAACTCTTTGCCCTAAACCTACTTGAAGTGAAATAAATTAATTTGGCGCCACAGCGCCCCCTACAGATTTTGTATGGAGTTTAAATGTTTAGTTTTGCGAAATTATATGAAATTTGACACACAACTCAATTTTATCATCAAAAAAGTCAATGAGATCCATGTCATAATTGTTATGGCTTTGCCGTAGCGATGACCAAAACCTCCCACGTTATTCCAATGGGGAAATCGCCAGAACATGTTTACACTTTAGACTTTCACAAACTCCTCTTAGGGCGTTAGACATATTAACCTGAAATTTGGTGAGACTCATCTTCAGGGGTGGACCATCAAAAGTTATCCACATTTTTATTCAAAAAGTCACGGTCTCTGTGCGGCAAAGCCGCACATTTTGCCAAGAATTCAAAATAAAATTGCTTTTTGATGGTAAAACAAAGGGGAGAAGATGTGACAGCGTCACAGATTCAGCAGTAGGCGTAATAAAAGGACCATTGGGGCGCGTTAGCGCCCCCTCCTCTTGCGGCGTGGTGGCGGCGGCGTGGCGAGGGCCGATCATTGCCGCTTGCGGCTTTAATCTCAGATTATTGTGCTTAGAAAAAGCAAAAAAGACCACAACTATGAAACAGAAAACATTGTTATTGTTGCTAGAAGCTTTAAAGTAATAAAATAGCACTTTTACAATACTAACCATTTTAACAACAATCTAACAAATCTAACAATCTAAATCATTATTTATGTCATCATTATTTATTATTATTATTATTATTATCATTAATAATTATTATTATTTTCATTATTATTATACAGAATCCATCTTGTTAGGCTCCCGCTGATTTGTTTGCAGTTGGCACCAGTGGTAAATGGGCCAATCACATGGCATTTAGGGGCAATCACAGAGCAGCATTGTGGTTTGGACAAGTGTCTAAACAACTGGACAAAAGCTTATTTTAGGAGAAATACAGACTATTTTGTTGTTCAAAAACATGTTGCACATTTGTGGATGAGAAAGAGGACTGTGCTGTTCTTAACACAATTTTGATGTTTCTGCTGTTAAGACGCTTCGACCAATAGAGGTGAAGTATTTTTTGAACATCCCAACGGCGAAAGTCTTCTCTGACTGATTCATGTGAAGAACTCAATTCAGAGTGAGAGATGGATAAATCTGGCACGAGCCCGGTTATCAGTCTCCTGCTTATCTCCATTTTTGCTTTGCAGAGAAAGCTCTGCAGTGTGGCTTTAAACTTGTCTATCTCCAAGTGATTCAACCAGACCAAGTTACAAGTCAGATTTGTGGAGCGGGGACCTTACGTGTTTTTAATACATATTTTGAGCAAATTAAAGCATCCATAATAAATTAAATGCCAAATTAAATAAAATATAATTCTGTCGGGAAAAAGTAGACAATTCAGTATTTAATATCATCTTATCAAAGTACGCACTATTCACAAGGAAATAGTTGCTGGAGAAACTGTGGTTGCCATTTGTGGCCCACCATTATCATGTGTTTGGTACTTTCTGTTCACAGATATTGGTCTGATATCAACAGAACACTGGAGACAGTCTTTGGTCCCACTGGATTATTCAAAATTATATATTTCAGCCTCAAAACTCCTGCTATGGACACAATAGAAGGATAAATAACGTTCTTCTGGCTGAAAGGGAACAGGCCATCATGACAGGATGGATGGTCAGACGATCAAAGACTAGATAGAAATGGACATTACAAAAATGTTTAAAAAAATCAGACTAATTTGAAAATGGACACATTTGACAAACTTTGGACTAGATGGAATTTATGTTGGACAGTATGTGCCGTTGTGTCTTTGGATGTCTTTTGTTTGTATTTTGTTCTGTTTATATACATTGAAAAACTGAAAAAATAAAATACAAAAAATAAACAATGAAATGCTAATAATCCTCCTCTTCACCAGAAAAGTGACACAGTGCACTTTTAATTTTGATATTTTCAAAGAACATGAAGTAACAAGTATTTTACTTCTTTTTTTTTTGTCATCCACCCTCTCCGAATGGTGAACACTGGTTGAGCTGTTGTCATGACTACCAGGATGTTGAATGTTGGGCTGGTGGACTGGAGAGACCTAACTCAAGGCTATAATTATGCATCGTTTGAACAAACCATTAGTGGATCCTGCCACAGCTGAAAGTCTTGGACGTGGCATGATCACACCTATAGAGTCAAGGAGATGTTAAATATATTAAAAGCACTCATAGAACAAATATTGATGGGCCAAACTCATGCCCGCGACACAACAGAATGCTTTCGGGAACAGGTAATCCTTATCACACAGACCGACAAGTTTATTAGAAGCCGGAGATCCATTTGACAGCAGACACCTGAACAAACATGTGGCCAGCACCGAGGCATCGAGCGCCGTGAGACAGTCTATCTCCAATGACAACCCCACCAGCCTTGTAGTCTGCGCCCACGCTCCGCACAGGATTGTAAATTAAAACCCTTTGTTTACTATCGCATCTTCCACATTTTAGTCCTTTCTTTCAAGGTTAGCAACAGAGCAAAACGGTGCAGAAGAGGCGAGGCTGCAGGGAAAGACAAATCGCCGCAGTTACACAAGACAGAGGTGTTGACTTTACGTAATGGGTGAAAAGAGCGGAATGAGATGGACAGACGCCGCAAGGAAAAGCCAGACAGCCATTAGCGATAATGGTGTGATTGACAGAAATTCATAAACTATTACTCAAGCGTATGGAGTGCTCTCTGGGAGTTTACAATGAGTCACTCCAAGCAAGAAAAAAACTCCATCCATAAAATAGCACTGCTTTGATCATGACATTTAAATATATTGGAATATAGCTGGTTTTGCATCAACCTTACTCTTGACCTGTCTCAAGTTTAATTATTTAAACTTGAGACGGTTTTCAACAAGACGACTACGTCAGACTAAATGAGTCCACCCCACCCAGCCATGTTAACTTTCAGACCGCCAGGAGCACAGGCCGAGGTGGTGGTGTGGCAGTGATCTCACACTCAAGCCTACTCATGAGCCCTAAAACTAACAATGCATTTCACTCATTTGAAAGCCTTATGCTGTCAATCACATGAAAAACCAAAAAGGAGTTTTGTTCATAGTTATCTACCGACCTCCTGGTCCCTATTCAGAGTTTTTAACAGAGTTTTCTGACTTTATATCAAACTTAGTGTTAGCCTGGGATAAAATAGTTATAGCTGGAGACTTTAATATCCACGTGAACATGAGTGATGACTCTCTCAGTAATGCCTTCAGCGCCTTGTTAGACAGCATTGGTTTCACTCAGAATGTAAATAAACCGACTCACACTCACAAGAACACTCTGGATCTTGTCCTAACGTATGGAACAGAGATTAGTGACCTCATTGTTCTCCCTCAAACCCCTATATTGTCAGATCATTTCCTAATTACCTTTCAGTTTATTCTTAAAGATCATCCAGTCCCACAAAATAAAGTTATAATGAAAAGGAAAATATCTGAAAAATCTATCTCAAAATTCAAAGAAATAATAGAGCCAATATTCAGTGACATGTCATGTGATCCTGCTGAGAACAGTTTTAGTCCCAGTTTAAGTGATCAATGTGTCGACTTGACCATGAATTCTCTGAAGTCTGCTCTTGACATTGTAGCGCCGTTAAAACAGAAGGTCATTAGGCCAAAGCGCGCCTCCCCATGGTACAACCAAGAACTGCGTTCACATAAACAAAGAGTTAGAAAGTTAGAGGGATTATTTCGTCGCTCTCACACAGAAGAATCCCTAAAAGCATGGAAAAGTTGCCTGCTGTCCTATAAGCAGGCTCTGCTTAAGGCCCAAACCAGATATTATTCAAATCTAATAGAAGTCAACAAAAGTAACACTAAATTCCTTTTCAGCACTGTAGCTAGGCTAACAAACTGTCACAGTGCAGTAGAGCCCTCAATCCCAGCTACACTTAGCTCTGATGATTTCCTCCTATTTTTTAACAATAAAATAAAAACAATCAGAGATAAATTAGATGAAATTACCCCCGCTATTAGCCCTGAACTAGCCCAAGCTGTAAATCTAACGTCCCATATAAATCCACCTGTAAACTTAGAAAGGTTCACAGCTGTTGATCAAGCAGAGATAACTTCAGCCATTATGTCCTCTAAAAGCTCAACTTGTGTCCTAGACCCCATTCCAAGCAGACTCCTCAAAGACATTCTTCCCCTAATTATAGACCCTATTCTTAATATAATAAATACTTCACTCGAAAGTGGCTATGTTCCACAGTCCTTCAAACATGCAGTCATTAAACCTCTTCTGAAAAAGCCTAATCTAGATCCCGACCTATTGGTAAACTACAGACCTATTTCAAATCTTCCCTTCGTCTCTAAAATCCTTGAAAAAGTTGTAGTAAAACAGCTTTGTCGCCACCTGCAGGACAATAACTTATTTGAAGTTTTCCAGTCAGGGTTCAGAGCCCACCACAGCACTGAAACTGCACTAGTTAAAGTCACAAACGATTTGTTATTAGCCGCTGACGATGGACTGGACTCAATCCTGGTTCTGTTGGACCTCAGCGCAGCGTTTGACACCATTGACCACAACATTCTACTGCAGAGGTTAGAATGTGATGTAGGTGTTGGAGGAACAGCCCTCAGCTGGTTTAAATCCTATTTATCTGATAGGTACCAATTTGTTAATGTAAACCAGAGCTCCTCACCAAGCTCTAAAGTAATTTACGGTGTGCCACAGGGTTCGGTACTCGGTCCAATTCTGTTTACTCTTTATATGCTGCCATTAGGCAACATGATCAGAAAGCATGGCATTAACTTCCACTGCTATGCAGATGACACTCAGCTGTATTTATCAATGAAACCTGATCAGAGCGATCAAGTAGACAGACTTAGTACTTGTGTGAAGGAGATAAAAACCTGGATGACACTTAACTACCTGCTTCTTAACCCTGAAAAAACTGAGGTCATTGTGCTTGGCCCTAAGCATCTACGAGACGGTCTATCTGAGCAGATAGCCACACTGGACAATGTTAGTGAAGCCTCTAGTTCTACTGTAAGAAACCTTGGAGTCTTATTTGACCAGGAGCTCTCATTTAAAGCTCATATAAATCAAGCTTGTAAAACAGCCTATTTCCATTTGCGCAACAAGAGCCAAAATCAGAAGAATCCTGCCTAAAAGTGATGCTGAAAAACTTGTCCATGCATTTGTAACGACTAGATTAGACTACTGTAACTCCCTGCTTGCAGCGTGTCCTAAAAGCTCCATAAAAAGCTTTCAACTGGTTCAAAATGCAGCAGCAAGATTACTAACAGGAACAAAAAGAAGAGAGCACATTACGCCAGTGCTGAAGTCTCTTCACTGGCTCCCCGTCGAGTTTAGAATCAAATTTAAAATTCTACTCTTGACCTACAAAGCCATAAATGACATGGCCCCATCCTACCTCAAAGATGCTATAGAACCATATCATCCAAACAGAGCTCTTCGCTCTCAGAATGCTGGCCTTCTGGTGGTCCCAAGAGTCTCTAAAAGTACTGTAGGAGGTCGAGCGTTTAGCTACCATGCTCCTGTGTTATGGAATCAGCTCCCGACCCATGTTAAATATGCTGACACAGTCTCTTCATTTAAGTCCAGGCTTAAAACGTTCCTCTTCGAAATCGCTTATGGTCAGACTAGTTAGGAACAGAAACATAAACCCACAGCTTTAGCTACGCTGCCCTAGGAGTAACCATGCTGGGGGAAGTATGACAGCTTGAGCACTATCCTCTTCTTCTTCTGACTACTTATGCTATCAAACAATATTTATTTTTTAATTCCACTTGCAAACTGTTCACCGCCTTCTTTTTCTTTCTCTCACTCCTGAGGACCTGTGGACCCAGATGTCCCTCTCTTGGTGAAGTGGTCCCTGCCCTGTGTGGACGGTCCCTCATCTGCCTGAAGAGTGGGTCCAGCTCGCCCCCGACGGTCCCTCATCTGCCTGAAGAGTGGGTCCAGCTCGCCTCCGACGGTCCCTCATCTGCCTGAAGAGTGGGTCCAGCTCGACTCAGACGGTCCCTCATCTGCCTGAAGAGTGGGTCCAGCTCGCCTCCGACGGTCCCTCATCTGCCTGAAGAGTGGGTCCAGCTCGACTCAGACGGTCCCTCATCTGCCTGAAGAGTGGGTCCAGCTCGACTCTGACGGTCCCTCATCTGCCTGAAGAGTGGGTCCAGTTTGCCTCAGACGGTCCCTCATCTGCCTGAAGAGTGGGTCCAGCTCGACTCTGACGGTCCCTCATCTGCCTGAAGAGTGGGTCCAGTTTGCCTCAGACGGTCCCTCATCTGCCTGAAGAGTGGGTCCAGCTCGACTCTGACGGTCCCTCATCTGCCTGAAGAGTGGGTCCAGCTCGACTCAGACGGTCCCTCATCTGCCTGAAGAGTGGGTCCAGCTCCAGTCTCCCTCGTGTCCGTCTGTCCGTCTGTGAGAGTCGGATCTCTTCTTCACTGGAACTCCTCCAGGTTTCTACGCTTTTTTCCCAAAGAGGTTTTTTTGTAGTTTTTCCTGGCCGAGAAGGAGAGTCTAAGGACAGAGGACCCTGGGACATCGTCCCTCGCCACATCGTCCCTCGCCGCCACAGACATTGTCTGATTTCATCGCCACCACAGACATTGTTGATTCATTTCTCCCTGTGGCCCTCAGAGGCAACTGTTGTTGTGATTTTGGGCCTTACAAAAATAAATTGATTTGATTTGATTAATGAGGGCTTTGCTGCAGCACCTTCCACACAGAAGAAAAAAAGCATCAACTAAGGCAAACAAACAATGAAAAACATTTTAACAGCAGCAACGTTTGAAATAGAACAAAAAAAGGTTGTGAAAACTGGGTTCATTGTGTGAAAAACACAGTTAATTTTGCTTCTATGTTCCAACAACTGTGATAATAAAGTAATTTAGTGAGTACAGAGTCAAGACATGTTAGCTTTTAGACAGAAGATTGAGTGAAGTGGGTGAGAACAAACCATTTATTTCCTTTCAATGGTCCAGACCCTGCCCTGTTAAGACCAATGCCAAATGAAACAAATCACACTTACATAGTTTATATCTCTCACAACGTTTCTTCAGTTTTACAATTTTGACACATTTTTAAGTCCTTGATATCTTGTTTGTTTATCATAATTTTCAACAGATGCTATTGTTTATTAGATCATGCATTCGCAGGTTAAGACCCCAGGATATGTTTATTTTATAGTCAAACAGAATTAGAGTTAGGGGATAAAGACTTGTTTTGAATTAGTTGATTTTATATTGTGTGTTTTTATGAATTTTGGTTTTATTCATTTCATGTTGATTCTTTTATTGGCATCTGTATATCCTATGTTTGTTTAATTTGTAATTTTGTAAATGTATTTATGCGTCATCCATGTATGAATAAATAAATAAAGGTATGAAAGTTTGTTTGTTCAGTAGGTTTTATTTGTTTTATTAAAGTCATTTCTTTGAACAATATATATTTCCCTTTTAGCTTTACCATTATGAGACAAAAGCTAATGTCTAATGAAGAAGTCTTTAAAGCCTTCACTAAAGCCTATGAGGCATTTTAAAGTGGTGCAAAGCAATGGATACTAATAAACTTGTTCCCCCTTGAGCGGACACACTGCAACACAAAGAGCTCTATAATGTTTGATTTAAACCCCGTGAGCAAAGGACTGTATCTTCATCGAGGAGAAATCTGCAGCATAATCCATTAAACGCCTACATATGTCCAACATTTGAAAGTGTTGTTAATCTCATCTCTTTAACACTATATACAGTGTATGAGCTTATACGGAAGGCTGTTTGTGTAAGAGATTCATTCTTCAAGTGCACTTCCTTTCCCCTCTTGTACTGCTTGTTGAGCCATTGCTTCAAATCTCCTCCAACCTTTAAATACTGAAGCCGTGTTGCCCTGGTTAGCAGCATGTTCTCCTGCTGCCTTAAAGGTTAATAGAGTTCCCGCCTCCTTGTGCATCGAAGGGGAGCCTCAGCCAGCCGCAGATATGGGCCCTGTGAAAAGATGACAAGTTGATGACATGCTTCTAAGATAAGCTTTGTTTTGACTAAACATTCTGTCAATCATGCTGTAAAAGGTCTCATTTAAATGCAGAAAGTATTTTCTTCAAGTAGAAATGTTTTGAAATGTGTTTGTTACATTTGGAGCATTAAAGTAGTGCTTTTGCAGTGGTACTCAGGACAGAAGTTAGTAATAGAGTGAGGGTGTGGGGTTAAACTCCGGCCAAACGTTTTGTAAAGGTCATTTCACAAGTGTTAAAGTGGTTGCAAATAGACCATCTGTTTTGCAAATATGCCAAAAGAATGCCACTAGAATCTGTACACATTTTTGGGATTTTGTACAAATATACAAATGGTTTAGTAAAAATATGATTTGATTTAGAAAATAATAATATTAACCAGAACAGCTTTGTTTAATGTTTGTACAAATACAGCTTTGTATGTGCCAAAATGTTAGTACAAATGTAGTTTTCTCTCTCAAATACAAAGACCTTGTAAGTAGCTTTTCCACAGTTTTATTCTGAAAATATTATTTGCAGAATAAAACTGTGGTACATTACTGCTAAATGTCACAGGACAAGCCAAGCTGCTCTCATTGGCTGGAGCAGGTCTGCTGTTTGGGCTCGGATCTATCCACATCTTGTATAATCTACACTGATTTGAATGCATTTTTTTCCTGTTGTTTGAAGCACTTTGAATTTCCTTGTGTATGAATTGTGCTTTACAAATAAACTTGCTTTGCCTGTCAGTCCGATCCTGACCGCGGCTCTGTCAAATGACTTTACTGCTGCTCAGGATCATTTAATGTCCACAGATTGGTGAGTCCTTAAAAACTATACTTTATATTGAGTCTCTATTTATTTAAACCTAACCCTTACGCAACATTTACAGTAGTTTTGTCATCTCATAGATAACAATCTTGGCAAAAACATGTGGAAAAGCGAAACATTGGCATTAGTTAGCATCCTCTGCCTAATCGGTAGAGCTGGGCCATATCGTGTGTCAAAGTACCGATGCAATAGTGGTAGGTGACATGACTGTTGATTACTGGGATTATGTGATGTAATTTGCATGGGTCCTGCAGTTGGTTTTCCTCTCAGGAGCGAGACAAGGCAAGGAATTAGTGTTTCAGCCTAATCCGACCTGAAATGTACTGTTGTATACTTGATGAACTTGGTGAAGTGTAATGCATACCGTATACTATCAGCTGTACAGTGCATTATTCACTCACTGCCTTTTCATGATGAGAATGTCTCGTCCTCACCACAAGGCCACACCACACACTATGGTGAATGTTTGCAGCACCACTGGCTATTAGATTAGAAATATGCCTGATAAAACCTGATCAATAAAAACCTCAAAGCTCTTTATCAAATCTGAGAGAGCGTTGTCAAAAGGGCCGCTTCTGCACAGTATCCAAGTCTTTGTGAGCTATTAAAATTGATTTGATCTGAAATATTTGAAAGTGTGAGAAATATGAAAAAAAAAACTAAGAAATCAGGAAGAGTGAAAATAAGTTTATTTGAATGCAGTGAATACACATACAGAGAGCATTGTGGGTAAGATCTAATAAACCTTTTCTGCAGGTCGTGTCATGGAGTCCTACCTCACATCTGCCTTTCAAACCTTTTCATGGATTTCAGAGCAACGTTACCATAGTAATGTATTTATTCATTTCAGTTATAGCTAAAGGTTTAATATTTTAATTTTTATTTTGACTATTAGAGTAGTATTTATTATATATTTTTAAACTAATACATTCTGAATTTGATATTGATTGCATTTATTGATCAGAGAATCCCCTTTTGGTTTGCTTAATTTAATAAAAGTATCAAATGAAGTAAGTAAGTAGGTAAGGAAGGAAGTACCCATTAGAAATGTCAAATCAATCATCAAATATCAAAAGTTGTTTTAACCTAACCTTTAAAAAACATTTTTACTCTTGATCAAAATGTTAACTTGGTGAAAAATAACCTTTTTCAGCAGTGTGTTGTCTTTCAAATAATAAAGAATAACTATTTTTACATTTCAGTCCAGTTAGAAAAAATACTGCGGAATAGAAAGCACAGAAACCTGCTACAAACGTGGTGAAGTAAAAGTAAACAGTATCCGCTGTAAACATTACCACAGTTACCTACAAATACACTGAAGTACATTACTTTTACTTTTGTACCACTGATTGTCTTTTAAAACATGTTTCAAATATATATTCTTTATATATCCATTATAGTTGCAAGAAAGTGTATTGTCACCCTTGCTGATTTCTTAATGTTTTTTTGCATTTTTATCACACATAAATATAGCAAATTCTCAAATCAATTTTAATACCTCACAAAGACATCAACTCTGAAAAAAAAGTGTGCTAGAATATCTCCATAGTGATGTAAAAGTCACAAACATTTCATTTGTTGCTGCCAAGGGCAGTGTCAGTTTTTGTTGGATGTTTTTCCTCATACAAAAAGTATGAATACAAAAAGGTGAGGTGCAGTGAGTCTGGTTCCTCTCCTGCTCCACGTCCTTTTGGTGAAGATCCAGCGACTGAACTCTCACAACATCTGAACTGACACCAGCAGATTCAGCAGATGTGTAAAAATACAAACTGTGCGCTGTCTTTTGCCCCTTGTCTTAGCATTAACTTGGACGTTGCAGAGCTCATTTAGTCACATATCGCGTTGGCGGGATTCTGGACAGCGCTGGATGTAGAACTCTAAACAAGAGGTGTGATCCATGAGGTGGAGTGAAGCAAACTGAAGGTGTGATCCATGAGGTGGAGCGAAGCAAACTGAAGGTGTGATCCATGAGGTGGGAGTGAAGCAAACTGAAGGTGTGATCCATGAGGTGGAGCGAAGCAAACTGAAGGTGTGATCCATGAGGTGGAGCGAAGCAAACTGAAGGTGTGATCCATGAGGTGGAGTGAAGCAAACTGAAGGTGTGATCCATGAGGTGGAGCGAAGCAAACTGAAGGTGTGATCCATGAGGTGGAGTGAAGCAAACTGAAGGTGTGATCCATGAGGTGGAGCGAAGCAAACTGAAGGTGTGATCCATGAGGTGGAGCGAAGCAAACTGAAGGTGTGATCCATGAGGTGGAGTGAAGCAAACTGAAGGTGTGATCCATGAGGTGGAGCGAAGCAAACTGAAGGTGTGATCCATGAGGTGGAGTGAAGCAAACTGAAGGTGTGATCCATGAGGTGGAGTGAAGCAAACTGAAGGTGTGATCCATGAGGTGGAGTGAAGCAAACTGAAGGTGTGATCCATGAGGTGGAGTGAAGCAAACTGAAGGTGTGATCCATGAGGTGGAGTGAAGCAAACTGAAGGTGTGATCCATGAGGTGGAGTGAAGCAAACTGAAGGTGTGATCCATGAGGTGGAGCGAAGCAAACTGAAGGTGTGATCCATGAGGTGGAGTGAAGCAAACTGAAGGTGTGATCCATGAGGTGGAGCGAAGCAAACTGAAGGTGTGATCCATGAGGTGGAGCGAAGCAAACTGAAGGTGTGATCCATGAGGTGGAGCGAAGCAAACTGAAGGTGTGATCCATGAGGTGGAGTGAAGCAAACTGAAGGTGTGATCCATGAGGTGGAGTGAAGCAAACTGAAGGTGTGATCCATGAGGTGGAGTGAAGCAAACTGAAGGTGTGATCCATGAGGTGGAGTGAAGCAAACTGAAGGTGTGATCCATGAGGTGGAGTGAAGCAAACTGAAGGTGTGATCCATGAGGTGGAGTGAAGCAAACTGAAGGTGTGATCCATGAGGTGGAGTGAAGCAAACTGAAGGTGTGATCCATGAGGTGGAGTGAAGCAAACTGAAGGTGTGATCCATGAGGTGGAGCGAAGCAAACTGAAGGTGTGATCCATGAGGTGGAGTGAAGCAAACTGAAGGTGTGATCCATGAGGTGGAATGAAGCAAACTGAAGGTGTGATCCATGAGGTGGAGCGAAGCAAACTGAAGGTGTGATCCATGAGGTGGAGTGAAGCAAACTGAAGGTGTGATCCATGAGGTGGAGTGAAGCAAACTGAAGGTGTGATCCATGAGGTGGAGTGAAGCAAACTGAAGGTGTGATCCATGAGGTGGAGTGAAGCAAACTGAAGGTGTGATCCATGAGGTGGAGCGAAGCAAACTGAAGGTGTTTTCTGTGAAAGGGACTTCAAAAACGTCTGACTTTAAAGACTTATGTTACTTTAAAACTAGTGCACAATGCTATCCCCATATGGATGAGATAATCATTTTAAAACAACCTTCAAAAGGGCATAAATAACACAAATTATAAGTTATAGAACAGGAAAAGGCTCCCGTTAAGTCTGGAGGCCAAATACAGCCCTGTATGTAGAATACAGACTGATTATTCTTGTAAGGTGTTAGTTGTGCGAGTAGATAAAAGCGACCTTACCTGTTCCTCCCACAGACCACTGTTTAATATTTCTACACTTGCAGATTTTTCTGCAGTGTATGGACATTTAACAGTGGACTTCAAACACATGAATAATTCATCAAAGAGTCTGCATGGTCCCTGCTGCGACATTACAGACCACACTTTTGTCTAGAAGCCTCTCCCCCACATTCCCCACATCAAGCTAGTGCTCCAGGGGCACCAAACTGACCGTTTGGATTGAATGACATAATACGATATTTGAAATTAAACAGGGAGTATTTAAGTCTTCATCAATTGATTTGCTGATCAGTATAAAGACCCAAGAGCCTTTTGTCAATGTTCAGTTTCTACGCCATAATTCAAGTCTATGTCATTGATATTTTCAGAGTTGAATTTAAGCAGCTCTAGGTATTAGCTCGTAGCATTTTAGCTGTGCTGTTATTCTGCCCTCCCTTGCCTCGCTCCTGAGAGGAAAACTAACTGCAGGACCCATGCAAATGACATTACTGAGTAGACGGGTGTGTACCTTTATTCCCCGGTGCCTATGTATCCCTGTTCCTATGTTCCCCCTTTTATATGAACGGAGGAACTACGCTAATACTAGCATAAGCTACTGGTTCAGGTTCCACATCCCAGATAATTGTGCATAAATGTATGGTTTTACAGCATAGCATTTTGCAGCATATAAGCCTAACCCGAACCCAGTTCTCGGGGAGCATAGGTACCGGAGAACATAGGGCTGACCCCGATTAGACCGCCAGCATAGAATGCAAACTGATGCTAACATTCAGTTTCCACACATTTTTGGCAAGATTTGCATTTATGAAATGACAAAACTACTGTAAAATGTTGTATACGTGAATAGAAACTCATTCTAAAGTACAGTTTTCACGTCTGTGGACTTCAGCAGAAGGAGAGTGATTAGACAAAGCCACGGTCATGACCCACAGCGCAGAGGAGAGTCAGACCAACAACACAACAACCCTCCACAGCAACTGAAATCAGCCATTACCTCATGATTTCTTAAATTGGATCAATAATGAAATTATTTTGTAATGAGCCATTTGTAATTAGTAATTTCGGCTCAATACCAATGGTTGCACTTCTCCCTGGTAAGAAACCGATCAGATCATCACCGCTGTGACTGCTCTGCTTTCAGACCTAAATATATTAAGAGACAGCTTTCTTTTTGTTTTCAATATTGCGCAATGGCAGCAATTCTTGTAAATGTCCTTGTCACGTGACCTTTGGCAGTAATGTACCACAGTTTTGTCCCGCACATATATCCAGCTTGTTTTGCAAGTGCAAAGTGGTGCCCAATGCTACTTACAAGGAGAAGTGCTTTGTATTTGAGTGGAGCAAGTTACAGTGGCAAATCACAACACATGTTGTACAGATGTGGATGATTATAATTGCAAAATATAGCCGCAAGCGGCAATGATCGGCCCTCGCCACGCCGCCACGCCGCAAGAGGAGGGGGCGCTAACGCGCCCCAATTGTCCTTTTATTACATCTACTGCTGAATCTGTGACGCTGTCACATCTTCTCCCCTTTGTTTTACCATCAAAAAGCAATTTTATTTTGAATTCTTGGCAAAATGTGCGGCTTTGCCGCACAGACACCGTGACTCTTAGAATAAAAATGTGGATAACTTTTGATGGTCCACCCCTGAAGATGAGTCTCACCAAATTTCAGGTTAATATGTCTAACGCCCTAAGAGGAGTTTGTGAAAGTCTAAAGTGTAAACATGTTCTGGCGATTTCCCCATTGGAATAACGTGGGAGGTTTTGGTCATCGCTACGGCAAAGCCATAACAATTATGACATGGATCTCATTGACTTTTTTGATGGGGATGCCAAAATTGAGTTGTGTGTCAAATTTCATATAATTTCGCAAAACTAAATATTTAACCTCCATATAAAATCTGTAGGGGGCGCTGTGGCTCCAAATTAATTTATTTCACTTCAAGTAGGTTTAGGGCAAAGAGTTTAACAACTGATTCTAATTTGACGCAATTCGGACTTTATCTGCGCAAACGGCAGAAATGTAAAATTTGGGAGATTTCTGAAATTCTTGCTACAGTTTGCGGCTTCGCCGCACAGAGACCGTGACAGGTATCAATGTAATTTGGATAAATTTTGATGTCCCACTCCTCAGTAGCATTTTCACCAAATTTCAGCTTTTTAGGGCCAACGCCCTGGGAGGAGTTCGTAAAAGTACGGCGTTTGGAAAAACTCCGAAGTCATGTTTAGCCATTTTTGAAGCAATATGGCCGACATTTGGTTGGGCGGACGGCGTTGCCGTAATAATATTTTTTACTTCTCTTGTCACCATCTACCTCTGCGCCAAATTTCATGATTCTACGATCAGATTTTTTTGGGTCATTTCCCATCTCTCAATGCATTTTTGGTACATTTGGGGGCGCTGATGCGCCAATTTTTTTAATTTTAGAAAAAGGAAATAGCCAGAATGTAGAGAGGCACGATTTTTAGAGGTGTGCTAATTTTTGTGACTTTTCGTCAATGTTCACTGGGTGAAAAATAGGGGGGTTGGTCCCGAGAAGAAAGAAAGAAGAAAGAAAGAAAGAATAATATTCCGATGCGAAAACAATGTTTCCCATTTTTCAAATATCATAAACTATACATTTTCGGAAAGCGCTCGCGCTTTCCTACCTCATGGTGTGGGTCCCTGGTCACTGACGGGTACTTTCGTTAATTTTGAGTGGGCTCCGCCCACTTTGTGTTTTTGGCCCTCTATACAGTAATAATGTTAAATTTTTGCATTACATGCTTATATGCACGGAACATGGGGAACATATTCGTGAGCTACTTAGCGCAAATGAGTGCTTTTCGCGGTCGTCATCCCCATTTAAAGTGCTCGTTTAGTGCGCACTTTTGCACGGGCTTCGCCCGTTTACAACGGTAAAGTTCCATTTTCCTACTACTAATTAGTATGCACGGGGCGTGTGTGAGTGAAGGAGTGCGTTAGTGAGTGTTTGGAAGTGGGCGAGCGAGTCGCGCTCGATTTCGTGCGCACTACGTGCGCACTTTCGCAGCCGTGCTTCGCACGGCCTTACGAGATTAATAGGCCTCTCGCCAGCTTGTGGCGCTCGGGCCTAATAAAAACATATTAGAATAATAATAATAACAGAATTTGTACATTTACAAAGGAAAATATATGTGGATATATTTTCTACGAATCAGAAACATATTAGTACAGGTTAATATGAATAGACTTGCCCACCCAAACATATTTGTACAATACTTTTTCACGTATACAAAACTGTATCTGTCATATTTGTGGAACTATCTTTACATAATAACAACGTGTTGGCAGGAATTGAACCCCATACTATGAAGGTCCTGATTGTCCTGATTGGCACGTCGTTCTTCCAAATGGGTTTGTTTTGGTTTCTACTTTGTCTATATGTTATTATATCTCACCTATTCTGTGTCCAGCTCGTGTTCTGCTTCCTATTTATGCTTTTAAATTGCTCCTCATGGGACAAATATATTTTAAATGAATTTAGGTAAATCTCTGTCACACTGTCCATGATACATCATATACTTATGTCAAAGGGCCACATTCTTAGGTAGCAATGCGCGGCTTAAGAAGATGGGGAACTGTTAAATCCAGGTCTCGAAGTAATCATTTTCAGATCTTTGTATATTTGTATACTGTCTCCTTCCAAGTTAAACTCTACTTCAGTGCCTTTGTCATCCCTTTTATTTTAGATTTTTCTAAAAAAAACCATGGTCTGACTCTTATTTTTATTTTTGAGAGCATCAGTGGGAGACTGGGCCAGTCTGACGGTAATTGATCAGCTATTTATGGTACTTGGTGTGAGTAGTTTTAGAACAATTGGTCTCAAGACTTTGGCACTACAAACGCCCCCTCTATTGTTCCTAGCAGCCCCGAGCGCTCTGAACCAAAGAAAGGAGCGAGAAATAGCGAACAGAAAATCTGAGCTGGAACTGATGAGGTCAGATAGATTTCTCTGTTCACATTGTCACATAAGCATCTTTCCAATGTGGCACAAGTATTAACAATAACAAGTCATGTTGTACAAGTAATTGGTTGTGACAGGGTCAGAAAAGTGCCTGCTGAGAACCAGAGAAGAAAAAGACCTATAGGTCCCCTTTTGACTGGATCACATAATTGGCAACACAAAGGAACAAAGCGCTTCATCAAATGAACAGCACATATTGAATCCAGAGGGTTTATTTTATATGACAGAAAATACGGTATATGGAACGTCGACTTTGTCATTACCATCTGCTCAGATGTATAAATGGAACTGTTTGCTCTTCTTAACCTAATGCTTTGAAACATACTGTAAACTAGATGGTTTCACTCCCCTGTAATGTTCCCGTTAGTACAGGTTTGTTCATCAGGGTAGGTCAAGTTTAAATGAAAAAGCAAAGCTTCAGGAAATAACTCAAGTTGACATGCAATAGCAACAACGCAACTACTAACTGACTAACTATGTTCTTCTGCCTGGAAAATCCAGTTTCTTGATGCATATAGCTGTTGGCTTAGCTGCAGAAACATGATTCAGCTGTTGCTGTGACAATGTTCATCTGAGCAGTTCAATGTATTAGCACAGAATGTGTCGGCGCTGTCTCCACTGAAGGCTCGTCGATTAGAGATCCGTGCTCTGTCTATTATAACACGCTTCTGTGCTCATAAATCCAGAATATTCCATTAGCGCAGTCATCAGAGCACTGTCTGCCGCACTTTACAAGTCAAGCAACCAAGATGACAACGGCTGCCTTCATTATGTCACGCTTGAATCCTGTTCTCTTTTAATACCAATAATAATTCCCATAGCACATGTTCAAATAATATAGTATTCGAGCACTTTACATGTTGTGTCAGTGTCTCTTCTAACTCGCACTTACTTACCATCCCCATTCAGCTGTGGTGGAAAGTTACATGTTAAAAGTAAAGGTACACGGATACAGATACAGTTACACGTACATGTACTGCAGCCACAATTTTGTTTAAGTAAAATTGAAAGGTATGCTTAAAAAATACTACTAAAAGTATTTTAGTAACACCATTTTTTTTTTACAATATTTTGTATAAAATTGTATCAATTAAACAGTTTATAGCTGACTTATGTTGTTTTACATTGCATCTAATGTTACATGTGTTGGTATAAAAAGGAGCAGATTGGTACGATTACTTGTACAGTTACTTCTATGATTTTAAATGAGCCTAATTACACTTTGTTAAAACTATACTCAATTACCAGTGCAATTGTACGTCTAAAAATATACACAAAAATCATCCCAAGCCTACAGTAATGTGAGTACCATATTTTCCGGACTATACGTCGCATCTTTTTTCATAGTTTTGGCCGGGGTGCGACTTATACTTATATACTTATATACTTATACTTACTTATACTTCGGAGCGACTTATATGTGATGTTATTTGTCATTTTCACGCTTGCAACCGCATTTCATACTCCAGTCCGACTTATAGTAAAATACGGTATCTATAACTAATTACTTAAACCCTGCTATTCGTAAAATGTATATTTTCCGTTTCCTTTTTTTACAAGCTGGTTTAAATGTAATGATTTGAAAAGGGATATTTCATATGTTGGTTGATGTCTATTTGTGATTTTTTTCTTTTGTCGTTAATATTGTTCTTTGTGTTTTATGTTTGATTGTTGATTTTTTGATTGAGAAAAGAGAAAAAAGAAAACTAATGGTGGGCCTCATTCCCTGGTTTGTTCTGTGTTTATGTTGGTTTTTGATATTTGTGTGTTTTGTGTGTTTACATCACTGCTGAGGTAACCCAAGGGTATTATTGACCTCCAGACATTACTGGAAAAATAAAAAAAGACTACTGTTGAGACACCACAATATTCACTATTCCTCATATTCACAGCATTTTGCACAAACGTGACCTTTATCATTAAGTTTCAATAACTTTTGGAGAGCCTCAAAGCATTAGACATATAATAATGGTGTTGCACAAAGACCAGGTCCGACTCAGAGGTTTTGTGTTACATATGAGCAGTGCCTAGTTGAGCGTTTGTTATGCACATGGTCTGCACGACAACAGTGCATTGTGAAAGGCACTATAAATAGAAATAAAGAGACCTGGTGAACACCTTCACATGTGTGTGACTTGTGGACAAGGCTCAGTGTCTTGTCACACATCTTTCAACAAAAGTTAAAGCAGAAAAACTTGTCTCAGGTTATGATTATCTTTTATATAGAAGTATTATAATCCTGCAGTTAAAGTTAAATACTGCGCTATATATAGGCCTGCACTTGGGCAGTACATGAGAACACCAGCAAATTAAGTAGATTAATTATGAGGAATTTATAGCAGTACAAATGTCATGTTTTTCATTTAAATTCCAACACATTTAACCAGTTCATGCTTCTAATTGTTCCACATTTCTAATGTTTATGCAATGAAAACTTGGGGATTGCTTATTGACTAGCGCCATATTCACATTATATTCAGTGTTGGGTAGTGTTGCATTTAAAAGTAACTTGATTCGTTACCTCGTTACTGCCCTGGAAAACGAGTTAAGTTACTGCACTACTTTGTTCTAAAAGTTACACATTAGAGCACTCTTATACAATAATTAACATTATCTTATAACCTATATCGCTTGCAGACAATCCCTTTGCATTGCTGAACACATAATCATTAAAATATCAAATAAACAATCGAAGTGAATGCGTTTGACTGAGTTGTATTCATCCTTTATGTTGAGAGATTACCACAACACAAAGCCATACAATAAGCACGTATAGACATGTCCTCAATAAACAACATAACAAATGGACTGGATGTGTGCACTGCCTTGTAAAGTGTGTCTGATGAAGCTGAACTGAATTGTCTGCTGATGATGCTTTTATGTTATTACAAGTGAAACTAAAACATACAAATCATTTATAATTACAAATAATAAATAACTTAACTTACTCTGTAGCTCTACATGTCCTATCTGCATCATAAATTTGCTTTTTATTTGTGTGTATTATTACTGTAGACAAGGACTAATTTAATTCAATTGAATCCAGAGAGAGACGAGTGTCAAATAAGAGGAAATGCATTGTGGATTGAAGTAAAAAAGTCAGTGAAATCAATATTAATATAGACTGACATTCAGAGCAGCAGAGGCTTGAGGGCGAGTCAGGCTTGGTGATGTGTTGTCATACCAGCGAAGTACTAAAAAAGGAAAAGCCAAAGGGAACTTCACTGTGCATTGTCAGGCGCCCACAGATGTGACAATGTTATGATATGGCAAAACTGAATGAACTACTGACCCCATGCTCTGTTTCAACCTATTTCGCTATTGATTTAGATGTATAAGTTTTGTAAATTACCTTATCACCTTTTTGGCACCAACACTTTTAATCTGTTTTACAACATTCGGCAATTCTAGAGGTGCTGTTACTCACTGGAGAATCACATTTTTGTCAGATATGGGTTTACCGGTATTTATTTCAAATTAGACACCAAGCTATTACATATGTTAATGTTGCTAGAACCATAATTTGCTATAGACATAATTCATCATCCCTGTCCTGAGTCCAAATCTTGAAAAGCTTGTATTCAGACTTCTCACAGCTTGCGGACTCCGGCTTGCATAATAAATGACATATTGTGAACAGCAGTGCTCCTTTCCACGCTCCTGTCTGCCCTTGTTCTGTGTAAGGACATCAGCAGGAATCATGCTGCCTTTCCGTGAGCTCGGTGGAACTACAGTCTAGACAAGGGCTGACCTTTCATGAGACCACTGGCTGCACCAGCAAACGCCAGTCTTGTGTTTGCGAAACACCTTATCTGACAGTGTGAAAACACTGACCTTTTCCTTGCCACAGAGAAAATTATAATCGCTTAGTGCAGATACAATATTTGATTTATTTTTAAAAGATTTTTGCCGCAGCTGAGTGAGAAGGGAGGGCACACATGACAGAGCCAGGATTTGAACTCACAACACAGCACCAGCTGCACGCAGAGCCTGGCACATGTGCTGGCGCCTTAACCACTCCACCAGCAGCACACAGACCGAGTGTTTTAAACACAAGTCAATGTGCAATCACTTAAGCAATTTCTTTGGTAGAGCTGCACAACAAAAGTCTAATACAGTTTTGAGCGTTTCAAAATTATCCACTATGTTTAGATTTTTTTAGAATTGTTCTTCCTCCTATTTCCTTCTTATTGTGGGCAGATGTGGGTCGAGTAAACAAAAGCTACTCATGTAATACTGTTACTTACAATAATATAATAATAATATAATAACACTCAAGTAGAACGATACAAAGTAGTCCAAGAAATGACTCCGATAAGAGTAAAAAATATATACATTTGGGGAAAATACTACTCAAGTATTGTAAAAATAACTGCCTGGTGATCGCTGATAGTTTGAAGTGCAATTAGAAGGACAAAGCTATTCAGGTCAACATAAAGCTCCTGTCCTTTAGTCCACACATCAGGTTAGATCATAACAATGATGTTATATCATGTGTACTTTGCAGATATAAAAAGAGAAAGAAAAGCAGAATGAGATTTATTGTACACAGATTTATATAAACCTTAACATGTTTAGGAGCAGGAGATTTTGAACAGGAGAGGCCTCCACACCTCTTTAGTTTTCATTAAACAGTACAATATCCAACTACAATTTTGTATTTATCTTTATTATTCAACTCTGTCCAAACTCTGTGGTGTAATGACTCTAGAAAGATAAATCATGAACTGCAGAGTCGACTAATTTGTCTCTATGAGTTGTTGATGTGATTGGTTGAAGTCAGACAGACGGTGCGGTGTGGACTCAATATAAACTTAAATTAAATTGTGAAGAAACAGTGCACGTCTCATCATTTAGATGAGGGTTGACTGTGAGTGCGTTATCCACTGAGGGGACAGCCCGGGGAGGAGAGAGGGGGTTTTTGTTTCAGATTTACCCACTTAGAGAACATTATCCTCGAACTAATTCAGTAAATAGAATAAGTATTCAAGCTTGTATCAAGTGTCACAAGCAATAACTATAGTAATAGATACGGGCTGGTGTGTGATCCATTCTGCATTTCAATTATGACAAATGTTCCGAGCATCAAAAGGTCTATTTTCTTCCCCAATTCATTAGCAAAAGTGCATTTGATGGAAAATAAGTTTGCTATGTAATACCATAATGTTAAAAATACTTATAAGGCACATAAAACAAGTTCGTGACTCACAGTTCCAAGCTGCTGCTGTTAATTAGGCTTTATTTTTTCTATTATCCAAATGCCATCAGCGAGTGTTGTCTTTTGTTGCATTATTGTATTTGAGGTCAAACCATAATACAATGATATATTGATGCATATAGTGTATGAAACCTTGGAGTCTTATTTGACCAGGAGTGCTCGTTCAAAGCACATATAAATCAAGCCTGTAAAACAACTTACTTTCATCTACGCAATAATTAGCTAAAACCAGAAAAATCCTGCCTAAAAGCAATGCTGAAAAACGTATCCATGTGTTTGTAACGTCTAGATTAGACTTCTGTAACTCCCTGCTACAGCGTGTCCTAAAAGCTCCACGAAAAGCTTCATTTAAGACCAGGCTTAAAACTTTCCTCTTTGAAATCGCTTATGGTCAGACCAGTTAGGAACAGAAATATAAACCTACAGTTTCAGTTTCCCTAGAATCAACTATGAGGGAAGTAGCAGCTTGAGCACTGTCCTCTACTTCTGACTTTCCCTATCAACAATATGAATGTTTGTTCATTGCTGTTTTTCTCCTTCTTCCACTCCCCTCGGAGAGTGCTACTGTTTCAGACTCTGCTGATGCTCCACAACTGCCTGGAGGAAAGCTCTTTACTCTAGATGAATGGCTCTTCATCTGCCTGGATGAACTGCCTTGATGAACCCCCCTCTCTTCTCCTGAGCGGTTCTGGCTCCACAGTCTATTTACAAATTGAAGCGTGTCCGTCCGTGGGAGTGGGATCTCTCTTTGAGGTTTCTACTTCCTCCCACTGGGTTTTGTAATTTATAGTTGCTGAGAAGGAGGGTCTAAAGGCAAAGGGACATTTGCTAATTTCGTATGAACATTGTTTAATCTGTTTTTCACTGAAAAGGCAACTGCTGATTTTGGGCGTTACAAAAATAAGTTGAATTGAAAATGTATATTGTGTTTAATTCTCATCCATAACATGGAGACTTGGCAGATAAAGAAGAGCTGTGTTTTGACCAAACAGCCACACATATGATTCAGGGAATTCCAAGGCCGCTGTGGTAAAAGATTGAGTGCAACAACAACAACAACAACAACAACAACAACAACAACAACAACTGATAATAGATAGAGATTGAGATGAGACAATGGGTCAAATGAAACATTCACTGTGATTGTTTTTGAACATGGGTCTAATCTGTGTCCTGATATGGCCGGAGATTGAGTAGAAAACACAGACTGCAGGGGGAGATGCCAGCTATTCTGTTTATGATTATTTGTGCCTTCATAATCTTCAGTATGAGTTCTGTCTGCAGCGGCCTGTTGCTAGGTTTCCCTGCCCTGTACTTGGCTCAACATGAAGCCAGCCCATTTCTCACAGACCTCTGACTTCAACCATTTACATAAGATAATGGGATGTGCTGCTCAACCATCAAATGTCTTGCAGTAGTGTTTTTTTTTTTCTTCAAACAAATGGGGTACAAAATGTGAGACATAAGATATTATTTGAGAATTGTTATCTGAGAATTATGAATAATAATTATAATACTAATAATAATGTAAAAAAACACATTGGTGAACAGAGCACATTACATAAAGATATGAAAATATACATTACTGTTTTAAGATGTATTTTGTATATCATATGATACAATCATGTCTTGTCCATGTGGGGCTTGTTTTCAGCCTTGCTGAAAAGAATGAAAATGATGATGGCAGCTTAGAGGTTGAGCCGGCACACAGGGACCTTAGTAAAATGTCACTACACAATACTGGACAAGCATTTCTTTTATGTCAAAAGACAAATCACTCTGTAGTTTGTGTGTGAATAGAGAAATAGAGACCAACCGCGGAGGGTGAGGAAGTTTTTCTTATATATTATATTAAAAAAAAAGTCCTCACCGTCTGCGGTGGGTCTCTATTTCTCCCCCTTCAGGCTCGGGTCCTCCACCAGAGGCCTGGGAGCTTGAGGGTTCTGTGCAGTATCTTTGCTGTTCCTGCACTGCACTTTTCTGGACCGAGATGTCTGATGTTTTTCCTGGGATCTGCTCAAGACATTCCTCCAGTTTGGGGGTCACTGCCCCAAGTGCTCCGATCACTATGGGCACCACCGATACCTTCAGGCTCCAGGCCTTCTCCAGCTCCTCTCTGAGGCCTTATTATTGCTCTAGTTTCTCGTGTTCCTTTTTCCGGATGTTACCATCCACCACCACGGCTTTCCTCTGACCCTTGTCGACCACCACTATAACCGATTGGTTCGACATTACCATTTGGTCTGTCTGTATCTGGAAGTCCCAGAGGACCTTGCTCGGTCATTCTCATGTTTATATATATATATATATATATATATATATATATATATATATATATATATATATATATATATATATATATATATATATATATATAGAAGGGAGGACATGCAGTAATATGTGAGTTGGGAGTTGGGAAAAATCTCAACACTGTGCTGCCTGGTGGTGGAGTGGTTAGGGCATCAGCACACATGCCAGACTCCTTGTGCAGCAGTGTTGAGAGTTCAAATCTCAATTCCAACCATTTACTGCATGTCCTGTCCTCCCTTCTCTCTCGTCCCCCATTTCACCCTCATCTGTCTTATCTAATAAAGCCTGCAGGGCAAAAAATCTTTTAAGAAAAAGAAAACTCTCTGTCTACACTGTCGTCGGCTGCACTTGGGCCTTGCATGTGTGCTGCAGCCTTAACCACTCCACCACCAGGCAGCACTCTGAACCTTCTCAGTGTGTATCCTCACAGCCGAGCAGGGACACCGCTCTAGATCTTGGTCTGGGCTTGGTCAGGACTGTAGCTGAAAGATTTGATCCTGCACGTTTTGGGTCGATGGGGGAAACGTAGGACCCAGAGGAAACCCCCAGGCAGAAGGAGAAACTCTGTACAGAATGGAATCTGAGCCCAAACCTTCTTGCTGTGAGTGCCACTCTCTCTAGCCACCAACAGGTGAAACTAATCAACCCAAAGGATTTGCATTTAATCAACACATTTTATTGTTATGAACTGTATTTTTGCAATAGTTCATAATTGCTTCACACCAGATCTGGATTCCTCGTAGCAAAAACTGTTGCTAAAGACGAAAGGTTATGTAAGATGCACACGTATATTCTATTTTGGATCTCAGTTACTGTGCAAATAGGCTTTGTATAGCTCACTTGACAGACAGAATATGCAGTTGTATTGTATTGATTTTACTTAACTTTTTCACTATTGCCCATAACATTAACATTTACCTCATCGTGCAACAATGGCTTTCCCCTGCATTCAATAATTGCATCTGCTCTCCCCAGGGAACACGGTTCTTATTATAAACCTGTTGGTGAGAGGGGTAATTATGAGATGTCAACAGGTTCTTTGTGGCTGATGGACACGACTATTTGTGGTTGTGTCCCTTTCTTCGTTACACAACATGCACTCATGGGCACAGGAGATGTGACAAGGATGAAAAAGCTTTCAACAGCAGTTCAGGATTTTCACCGGGCCATGACCGCCCTCGTGTCCATGGCAAAACACTCTAGCATGTTACATTGATGCCAGGTTCAATTCAAAACAAAAGCCACTTAACATGCAAACAGAAAGAGACAACATGTGGGGTGGGTATTGTGCCGAGACACAGAGGAGGTTTGTTCACTTTACTGGGAGTATGTGAGAGAAGACGAGACTCCTGCCAGTTTGATTGTGTTACAGAAGAGGCACTGAGACATAATGCTGCTCACTAAATGGTCTCTGAAGGCATTTTACACTGAAAAATGTCTACTCAATCACACTTAATCTAAGTGCTAATAGAGCATTTTCTTCTATGTCAGCCCTGATCGACTGGAGCCACATCTCCACAAGGTTTTACCAAGTGCTCTTCTTGATTAAAAGAAATGTCTGTGAGTGATTTTCTCTGATTGCAAATCAGATTGCATTTTATCAAGCCATCACATACAAGACGTGACAATTGCGAGTCTACTTTCCTCCTCAGATCAGGGAACTCAACACCATTTACAGATTATTAGAAACAATAGTGTATACTGTGAAAAGTGTATACAAAGTCACGCTATTCACAAACAGTTCTCACACAAACCACTCTGAAACTCTTACTCCATCTACTGGCTGCGGCGCAACAGTAACACTGAGGGTCCTGGCTCCGTACAGTTAGAATAAGGAGCTAGGACGGTTCCTAGCGTCTAACTTGCCTTTAGAGCTGCGTCACTGGGTCAACTATAGGCAGCCTAGACAGTAAGGAGAAGGGAGCAGCGCCTCAATTCTCCTCCCGAACCCAAATACGTCTGTGGTACTCAAGGAAGTGTACTAAAAATGTTGGATACAGCAGGATCACGCGTTCCGCCACTGGAACATGTACCACAGTTTGAGAAACGCTGAACTACTCCATACTGTCCCAAAGCTCTGAAGAGACAAGGGAAGGGAACTACAGAGGAATAATGAGCAGGGGTTTAGGGGGCAGGCATAAGATACAGATGTAAAAAAGAGGGATTACATTGAGGATTTTGTATTGTTGCAACTGCAAAGAAATACAGCAAAAGATCAAGGATTTGAGTAACAAGATACGTATGTTTTGTTAAATGTGACATTAAAACTATCAACCATATATTCAAACATCAGCTCATGTCTCTGAGGAGCCGAGGAGCAAGGCAGGAGGAGACATACGCTGATGGTCAATGAGACAGACTTTCCTCAGTCGCTGCTCTGACCAAAATGTAGTGAGGACTAAACTTAGGCCTGTCTTTTATTTACATGAATTGAAAAAACAACATTGTGCCATTAGATTTTCTCTGTGATTTCATCAATTACAAACAGGAAGGAAAATTATAAACCCAAAAAATTAACTATTCTGGCATAACAGTTTTAGCAAAATTTTAAATATATAAAATTTAACTGCAATTTACTTCAATGAGTCGTCCAACCTGTAGTAGGCACTTAAAGGAGCTAGTTGGTTCTTTAAGGAGCTAGGTGGTTCCTTATTGAGCTAAGTGATGAGCTAAGTGGATCCTTAATGAGCTAAGTGGATCCTTAATGTGCTATGTGCTTCCTTAATGAGCTAGGTGGTTCCATGGATCTATTTGTGGTTCCTTGCCTCCTAGATGAATTGGACTTGCCGTTTTTGTGTCTTTGTGTGTGTGTGTGTGTGTGCGTGCGTGCGTGTGTGTGTGTGTGTGTGTTTTTCCCCCCTTCAATGCTTAATTTTAAGAGTAATAGACGGTATGTAGACCAGTAAACAAAAACAAAAAGAACATCAACATACGGGCCTTTTATTTTGACAGAGTGGGTCTTACTTTGAAGCAGTCGCACTTCCTGTTCCTTGCACCATCTTTAACTTGACTTCATTCGCTCCAAATGAAGTTTGGGTCAAAACTTCAGAAATTGAATGAAACGGACGCGTGCGGCGATGCTTTGTTAGCCCCGGGAGTGTGAAGGATCGACTCGTTTCTCCTTCAAACGCGTAAGTTCTAAGTTCTAAGTTCTAAGTGTGCGGTAATTACTGCAGATTTTGCTACAATTGCTGCAGAGTTTGCGTCAGGAGTATCACCGCACTTTTAATTATGATATTTTGGTTAATGAGCAGATGACGCTATAAAAGTTTAGATTAGTTATCTTTTACTCTAGTTCTTTATATTAGATACTGGTTTATGTCCAACGTTTCTTTAACTTCTCAGTCACCCATTTTTATTTTTATTTTCTGCATAATTTGCCTAAATGCCATTTGCAAATGTGACACACAATTTTGCATTGACATTTGGATTTAGAACAATTTGTTTTAGGAAAAGTCTGAACGTTAACAGGGCTAAATTGCATGCTCTCTCTATTTACTGTAATTAAACTTTGGAAATAATTACAGTTGCTTTCAAACCCAAGCACAAACACAAAACACATACTATAGCATCATTCTCATTTTCTGAACTGACTTTTAAAAATAATGTTATGAACCTTTGCTCTCAGCTGGCAAAGTTCCCACTCCGGTTCTCATGATAATCTGGCTTCTTCTGGAGCCAAGAGCTAAAAGCATAACAAAGGATTTTAACTCTGGCCATATTTGTACCACGGCTGCTTTGAGTCTGACATATGTTGTTTATGGTAAGAAGAAAAATGACAGAGAAGCTGTATATATTTTACTTTATGAACACATACTGTACTGTAACTGTAGAACATATCCTCCTGTGAAAAAACCAACAACACTTCCATCAGCCTCTGGAGAACTGTTTTCTCAATTACATTTCGTTGATTGGATTGTGACCTCTGTATCTGTGAAGTCTGCATTCCTCACATAGTTGTCCCTGTGCTCTGGAGTCTCTCAAGTGAAGGGACGTGTGATGTGTGAGACGCTGTGGTGAATGCATCTGATCTGAATTAGAATAATCATCTTGCACCAGAACCGTTCCTTCTCTTAGAGATACTGGGCTCACAGCGACGCTTGAATCACATTTTATTCTGCTGGAGCTGAGTTTTCACTGCTTTTTTCTTTGTGATGATGAGGAAGCTATTTTCCAGAAGGTGGCAGGAAATGTTTCCCGACAGGCCTGAGCCAAGGTTCTTCCTGGCTCAGAGGATGCATCTTGAATTGCTTTCTCTTTGTTCTACTCATCATTTTACTCGATGTAGACAGCATTTTAACTTCAGGAGGCTTTGAGGTATAAGAGCTCACATCCCGTCACTTGATATCAGAGGCTATAATGTCCTGGCTTGCAAAGCTTCTTACTCTGTTCCTTCCTTTTTGTCCTGATCGTTTTCCTTTCCACTTCTATTGGTCTGAATGTGATGTTGCTGGCCCTAGTGCTGGCCCTTGTGGAAAATGTGATCTAGCGTAGTTTGGAGCTGGGTCTGGGTCCTGCTGCTGTGAGTGTCTGGATGACAAAGCGGTGTTTGTGCTCATGCTCAGAGTAGTATAAAGCCAGAGAAATATAATTCTTGTTTAAGTGTGCGCTGTCTGGCTTGCAGTTGTGTGTAAAATGGTCTGAGAGGTAAACAACGACACCAGGAATGAAATGGAGTTTAGCTTCAGAGGATTGATTCAGCTCATGAGTAAGTGATCATTCTACAGTAATATTAATATAGTCCATGTGGTTATGGAGGACCCGGAGGGCCTGAGTAAAGCTTTACTTAAACAAGTCTTTTAACGATTATTGAACGTATAACTTAACAAAGCTTTTATTAAAAGTGTTTTTAAAAGACAATTTACTACATGAATTGCCAAATGCTTTTGTTAAAGCAACTTTTAAAACATGATTTGATAAATATTTCAACAAAAGGTTTTATTGAAAAAATCATTTAACAAATACTTTTAGTAGAAGTAGATTTAGTAACACACCTTTGCAGACTGTATTAGCTTCTCCCATTAGCTTTACCTTGGCTCCCCTGGTCCTCCAGATAAAAGCAGAGCATGGAGGGTAAATCAATCAGAAAGCTCTTTACTGCTTCCCTTTTCTCATTATTTCCTTCAGCCAGGAGAGTCACTGTAAAGCTAAACGGAGAGCTTCATCGCAGAAGGCCTGATACAAACTGCGAAAGGTTTTCCTAAAAGGATTTGTTAATGAATAAAGTCAAGTCATGTTTTAAAAATGGGTTTAATAAAAGCTTTTGTCAATGAATTCATTACAAAGCATTTGCTTATTAGTTTTTGTGTTTGCATTTGTTCCTATGATGTTTCACATTTCACGTGGCTCTCATGGTCCTCCACACCTGGTCGAGTGGGCTGGGCAATACAAATAAATATTATTTCAATATTTTTCTAAGTGATAATATCATATATTATGTCAATCAATCAAAAATATGAAATTTTACTTGTCAGGGTGGCTTGAATTCTTACCTCACTGCAACAATGTTGCTGGTTCGATTCCCAGGCCAGACGAGGCCTTTATTAGACAGGAAAGACAGCGTGAAATGGGGATGAGAGAGAAGGCGGGACATGCAGTAAAGTCGGGATTTGAACTCACGACACTGCTCGACGCATTTCTGTGCGGAGTTTTTTCCTGTGCCTGGGTGGGTGTCCTCCGGGTGCTCCAGTTTGGGTGAATGGAGACAAATTTCCTTACAAGGACAATAAAGTTGATCATAACCTTAAAAACCTGTCAATATCTTATTTGACCAACAATTTGCTTTAAAAGTGCAAAAGTGCAAACCTTGCTTTAAACTCTTGTTTGATAGATCACATTTGTCACGTTTCTGTTCATTTTTTTCTTTTCTTTTTTATTATTATAATTTAGCTCTTTTTCGAGTTAACTCTTTAGGTTTATCACATGTATTCTATAATTTAATATAAAAAATGTCCATATTCTTAAAACGACAATCCTCAATTTTTATTATGTTCTACCATCATTGTAAAGTGGCCCATGTGATCATATTTTCATATTTGGCTTGGATTTAAAAAAGAACAAGGCGCAGTCAGGGGTCAGAGGGGTCCGGTTTGGGGACCACAAGATCTCATCTCTGCTGTTTGAAGATGATGTTGTCCATCAAACCTGGACCTGCAGCACTGGGACGGTTTGAGTGTGAAGCAGCTGTGATGAAGATCAGCCCTCCAAATCCAAGGCCATGGTTCTCAACCGGAAAAACTGGGAGAGTCCTTGCTCCAGGTGGAGTTTTGGAGGAGTTTAAGTATCTCGGGGTCTTGTTCATGAATGCAGGATGGAGCGTGAGATTGACAGGTGTATTGATGCAGCGTCTGCAGTGATGCGGTTGCTGCATTGAACAGTTTTGGTGACTAGTCAAAAGGCTGTCGATTTTACTGGCCAATCTAGGTTCCTCCCCTCCCCTATGGTCATGAGCTTTAGGTAATGACAAAAAGGACAAGATCGTAGACACAAGCGATTGAAATGAGTTTAGTCCACAGGGTGGCTGAGTGCCGAGTTGACAGGAAATGTGTCAACTTTGTGTTTTTGATGAAAATACCCTTTTGTCTCTAAATATTCTCCTCTGGGATGTTTTCAAACGGCTTCACTTCAGCTTTATCTGAGGAAAATTAAGAAAAAATCCCATGGCTTTTTGTGTTCTAAACATCAAATGTATTACTCAAAAGAATAATCTCTGTATCAAAATACTGTAGTAGTTGCAGCCTTATTCTCAGTAGCCCTGATCCTGTACCAAGACTTGAGTTCAGACCACCTCCATGCACACAAAGACATAGGCAATGTCAGTAAAGTGTCATGCCCAAGAACACAAGATGCATGCACTGCTCAGAGATGAGAACAGGATTGAACTGCCAACCTTGACGTTTATGGGCTGGTCTGGTATATCTCCTTTTGATACTGTTTAGCTGATTATTTAATGCTACCACTACAGTGTAATGAGTGGACATGCAAACCGAAGAGTTCAGCAGCGTTAAGTGCACATCTGTAGCACAGCTGGAGGAGCGGGCAGAGGCCCTGCTGGAGCCGTGTGTATTTTACAAACTGTCCACTCTTCACTGGCCACTTAATCCCAGACTTCCTGTTTTAATGCATTGTCTCTCCCCCTTTTGTATCGCTCTCCCTCGCCTAGTAACCATAGTACACTACAGTTATCTGACTTTAGAGATTTCACTAGCACCTACACATGGACACTGAGGCGTAGGACTGCAAGATGAATCACAATCAAATCAAAATTGCAATTTAAAATGGACGCAATTAGAAAATCGCAAAGGGATTTTTGAAGTGCAATAATTACCTCTAATATCCTGTCTAATTCCGCATAGCAACTGCCAATTATTATCTGTGCAAACATGCTCTGAACATGCTATTTCCTTCCAGGGACAGGAGTTGAAAATTAGCTCTGGCTTTAAACTTTGAATGCATCACATCGGCTGCAAGCTTTGTTTTGTAACTATGTATGATTGCATTGTCCCTGTCAAATAAATACATAAATAAAATAAAATAGAAATACATGTCTGTCTTTTAGTAGTTTGTCTGTTCAGAGGCCTTTTTATTAACAAAATGAATAAAACAAACCTAATCACAGAAAAGTCACACAAGTCTGCTGCAGAACTATCAATAATAATGACATAATAACACATTCACAATACCGCTCTCATTTCTTCCCTGTAATGGTTAAGATTTTGTATTGTATATATTTATTTATTTATAAGTTTGTAGAATGTTGTATTTCCTTCCATATTCTTACCCCACAAGAGGAAATGTGTATAATATAATTCGTTGTTCCCCTTAAGAGATACTTAATGAGTAAAAGGTTATTACTTGCTCTATACAATATTTGTGCTGTTAAAAATAATATCTGTAGTTTAAATGGCTCTGATTCAACCAACAATAAATGTGTATGTTCCTGATATCCAACCTTATGTATGACTCGTTATGTATGTGTGTACTTTACCCTTAATATTCACATCCTCATCCTCACATGTGTAGTAGTCCTAGTGTAGTTTTAAAGCATTTTCTTTGACCAAAGGCTTGATAACTGGGCTCAGGAAGAACGTTTGTCCAAACACTTAAATGAAACAGCAAAATGATAAACATTTTGAATTTTTTACAGTTCTGTGTATTTTTTCTATGTAGTAAACATGATGGGTTTGGAGTCGCATTACCCTGTGTCTTATGTTGAAGGTTTAGTGTGTTTTGTGGTCTGTTTAAAAGCCTGCAGAGTGTGAGGTCAGAGGTCATGGGGATGTCAGTACCAGTGTTTTAGAGGAAGCCGACCTGCTCAGGAATGCACATGGAGGTGACTCCCACCGAGGTCTTATCAACACTCACCGCAGCATATTTTTGTACTTCAGTACTTTCAGATCCACCAATTTCATGAAAAAGCAGATCGTGCAGACAAAATCATATGTTTTCATACAGCATTGCTTCAATCTCCCCCTGACCAACACATGATCAAAATGTTAATAAATGGAGACCTTTTGAAATTCTTGTTATGATTGAATTAAACTGTAGCAATTGTATCGTAAATTAGATTTGAAAATATGCTTTTCTCCCGCTGTGATTTGTTGTGAAACTTCTAAAGTGGATTCGATGAAATTATCACAGGACTGGCAGCACCCCTTTAATCTGGAAAGTTGATAATTGGACTATTTGGTTATACAATAACTGTGATTATTCTGATCACAATAGAATTCTAAGTACTAAAAATAAGTAATTTAAATGAAATATCTTGTCCAAAAAAGTAAACCTAAATGTAAAAGTGCTTTTTGTCTGGCTGCTTGTGTTACATTAATTTAAAAGTGCATTAGACAGAAACTGTTGTTGTTTAGTCTCTGTGTCAGTTATTGTGAATAATTGTTCAATTGTGATGTTTATATATTGTGCCTTTTGAATGAACAAAGCACAGAATAACAGTGTGGCTAATTTGTGTTTTGAATCACAACAGAAGTTACATTCTTGGAGGGAGGACATGCTCGGGGCCCGTCCTGCTCTTGAGAACGTGCAGCTGACAAAATATACATGACATTTGAATGATAATGAGGATGATAGCTCACTCGTCCTATTCTCCAAACAAAAGAAAATCTATGTATAATGACTTAAACTTGTATGGAAATGCGCAAAAACGTTGAGAAGAATATCCAAGATTTTTTAAGAATCCACCTAAAATATTAGTACTTTTGTCGTATATAATCAAGTATTTGGTTATTGTCACATCTTCATCAAATTAATAATCTGATTGCTCTTTCATATTCCACGACTGACCCAGTTTTGTATTCAGTTGGTATTTTTAAGACTTTAATAGATTGAACTGCTCTTACTGCCTTTTAGAAATATTACAATTACAAAATCCAGTCCAATCACATCTCTAATGCCTATATTTACCGTGCAGGGTGTGACACTTTGACCCCTCATAGGCCGGAAATGAAGTAAAAGTGTGCTAACCTCCCCCCCTCCCGCAGAAGTGTGTGGACAAACAGTGCCCTTGTTTCCATAGCCCGCTCTTTATCCAAAAAGCACGTTCTTAAAGCTTTAACTCGTCGTGATAAAGGATTATTGGATGCAAAAGGAGAAACATGTGATGAGTGTTTTGATGCAGCAGTCACGGGGCCTTGTGTCCAGTTCGTTATGGAAGTTTAAGACGCCACACATGCCACGGGTCCCTGAGGAAGAAGGGCTTGATTATTGCGCACCGGGGACTGCCCCACCAACACCCATGACTACCCACTGGCCAAGACACAAGACATGCTGGGTAATGATGCGAGGCGTGACAACACAAAAAGAGCGCTCTGATGTCCCGGGTCGCGGGGCTGGACGGGCGCTGTGCGAAAACAAGAACATTGTTATCTGTATGGAAATGTCTTGCTAATCTTGTTTTGTTCAAAGCATATTTCAAAAGATAAAAAGGGCAAAGCATTCGTGGTAAATCATTTGAAAATTCTGATTCTTATTTGTTTGTAATTGAAAGCTGCACTGTGTAAGATTGGGTTATAGTTGGAAGACATTTGTGCTTATGATATGTGGTGTACGATATTACATTATCCATTAATTCCCATAATCCTTGTGTCTCTTTCAGATTCATTGAGCGGATGATGATGTCTGATGCCAGTGAGATGTTGGCTGCTGCCTTGGAGCAAATGGATGGGATCATAGCAGGTAACCGCAGCTGGACGCTCAGGCCTGACTGTAGCGCGTCCTTAAGTGGGCATAATATGGACTCCGAACACATCTGGAAGTCATGAGGAGAAGCTGGGAGTATAAGTCCAGCACAATGCGGTTAGTGTGAAACGTATGTATAGTGCTTCAGGGGCGCCGCCAGATCATGAGTCTCACCTTCAGATGCTTCTCCTCAGTTTGTGCTGTGGATTCTCAGAGTTTTCATACACCCAATACAGAAGTGTTAAAGTGTATTCTTCAGTGGACTATGGCTAGCATTATTGGACAAGAGATGGACTAAAAATACCCTTCACCAGGTCTAAAGTTTGAAGAGTCCAACAATGAAACCAGAGCAAAAGTAGAACCAAAAAACCAGGACTTGGGACTAAATGTGTTCAATGTGTGTTGCAAAGTTAAATTAGATGTATAAGTTTTCTTTCTTTTCTTTCTTTTCTTTTCTTCTTTCTTTCTTTTTTTCTTTTTTTTTAATTTCATTTTCTTCCTTATCTTTCTTTTTTTCTTTCCTTCTTTTTTCTTTCCTTTTCTTTCTTTTTTTCTTTTCTTTTCTTCTTTCTTTTCTTTCTTTTTTTCTTTTCTTTTTTTCTTTCTTTTCTTTCTTTCAAATGTATGTATTTATTTAAAGATTGTGTAATTGTATGCCAAACAAAAATGCCTCGATAGCGACTGGCTCCTGTGAAACTAATGTAAAACTCAAACAGCTTAGAAACGGCTCAGTATCAAGTCTGTGAACGCTCCGTGCATTGACCAAAACAAATGATTTTTCAGGGTCAGTCGTCTATATTTCTGCTTTTGGACTTGGCAAACTTTGCAGATGAGCAAAACAGACGTGAGCTCAGGAGTCCTTTTTTCCTCTGATTTGTGTAATTATAGCGCTGACCTTTCCAGCAGGCGCGAGTGAGCTGATTGTCATGTGACTTCCTGTGTCCCCACTGTTTCCGCGGAAACCACAGTCACCATAAGGATCACTCCTCTGCCCCTACGAGGAGAGTGAGCGAATAATAGGCTATGGATAACGAGGTTTTATTTAATCACTTCTTCCGTGACCATGTGACCCCTGGAGGGCACGGCAGATTTGAAAAGTGAATGAAACAGTCTTAGAAATAAAAGTGCAGAGGCGCAAATGGAAAGAACAGCCACTTAAAAAACACTAATTGGTGCACGTGTCGTCTTATTTTTCTTTTTCTAATCTCATTTTTCTTATTTTTTCGGCATTTTCTTCTTTGTTTTTCTTTTTTCTCCTTTTTCTTTCGATTTCTTCTTTTTCCTCTTCATTTTCTTCTTGTTGTTTTGTATTTATTTCACGAATTCCAGTTCCTGGGAAGCTTTTGAATATTTCTTTGCGATATCCATCTCAAGGAATGAATATATAGTGTACAACAATAACACCATAGATAGACATTTGTATTTGTGTTCTGAATTTGCTTTGCTCTGTCTGGTTTAGTCTTAGAGTTTACACGTGTATATCTGTGTGTTCATCAGACATTATATGCTTGTATAATAGTAGACATACATTATTATAACACTCTGTCAGGCTGTGGGCTGCATCATGTCCTCTTATGTCACATCAGTTTCATGCTCTACAGAACATGTCTGTGTCACATGTTGTACCAACCATTCAATTTAAGAAGTGCAGCCAGTTGTTTTTATTCTTTAATGATATTTTCTTAAGTGTACCTATATTTGGAAAGTAATTAAAATCTCAAAGTCCCATGAATTACAACAGCCGAGTACCAAGTTATTTTTAGTTTTTGCCATTTGAGATTCATCTGACCGAGGTCGGTACAAAATACAACCCTAGAAGACTTTGTTCCCATGACGAAACTGCTATAAACATGTATGTATAGCACTGCCATTTAACATCCCCCCCAATTCAGACCATCGCTCCCACTGTGAATTTTGATGGCTTGTTTTTGTCATTTGTTTTTGTCCCTTCAAACCTCTAGGCTCCAAGGCCATGGATTACTCCAATGGTCTGTTTGAATGCCAGTCCCCCACATCGCCTGGGTTCCTGGGTGGCCTCCGGGTGCTGCACCTCCTGGAGGATCTGCGGGCCGCTCTGGAGCTCATGGACAATGAGGAGCGAGACAACCTGCGCTGTCAGATCCCAGACTCCACTGCAGAGGGCCTGGCTGAGTGGCTGCACGGCCGGATGGTAAAATCCTCCATTCAGTTTGATGAAAGCTGGAGTTGACATATTTGGTATACTTTGAGTTTCCATGTTAATTGAACTATTACTTTGACTGGTTCGGTCGTCATTTTCCATGTTGTACATGTTTTGAGTTCGGTCCAGTTTTGGTCAGATGTTTACGCTGGGATCCCTGGTCACACACAACGGGACACTTTGTTTATACATACTGTATTATCAAAGTATAAATCCAAAAGAATAGAGTATGGATCTTAAATGGGACTCAAGCCTTATGTTTTTCTGTCCTCGTCGAGAAAGTAAAGAGAAACATTTGAGACCATATGTGAAGCTTCAGTCAGGCAGACTTCCTCCCTAACATGCTTTTATTTTGCAGAAATACTTCATGTCACTGATGCTCTGAAGTTCAGCATGTGCTGGGAACTCAATGTTTCTGTTGTTTTTAGACAAACGGACACAGCTCTGAGTCGGGCTACCAAGAGCGCCTGTCGCGCCTGGAGAGTGACAAAGAATGTCTTGTTCTGCAGGTGAGGTCCCTCTTTGCAAAGCTTTATCTAGTGTGAAAAATAGTATTTCTCAAGCCACCAAGCCCGTCATACATCTTCACACTTACAAGATGGTGTATTTTCCGGACTTTATGGAACTTTAAAGGTGCATTATGTAACTTCTCTGGTTGGGGGTCCGTCACTTGCTTGTCTCAGGTGTGATGTTACTGCTTTGCCCGGGATGTTCCACATTAAGGCATTAAATGCCTCCATCTCCAAGGAGACGAGCAGGTGACCACCAGGTCAAGTTCCAGCTTAGATCTCTGATCACACTTTTTAAATGTATTTATTTTTAATATAAATAGCATTCAAACATCTCCATGGATACAAGCATGACCTCCACCAGAAAGTGACATATTATATTTCATAATACGAGCCACTATGTGCTCCAAGCCAGTGTAGTTTCTGTGCCAGTTCTAATCCTGGACCCTAGAGCAGACAAAAGCAGAGATAAATGTATTAAATACAGACCACATGAATGTGCAAACACTTTCTGTGTTGACGCCTGAATTGAAGTCTGAATTTGTTCTGTGGCGTTTTTCAGGTCAGTGTTTTAACTGACCAAGTAGAAGTTCAAGGTGAAAAGATTCGAGACCTGGACTCTTGTCTTGACCAACACCGTGAGAAGTTAAATACAACTGAAGAGCTGCTGCAGCAGGTGCGGCATCTGCACTACACAAATACATCCCATTACTCCAGATCAGACCAGAATTTGATATTTCATTTATTCTGCATTTATATTGTAGATATACTTTTGGTAACACTTAACTTTAGGCACATTAAAAGCCATAGAATGTACTTGATGATAATAATAATAATAATAATAATGTATCTGTTTGTATTCATAGTTTATGGCCATATTTTGCAATTATGCAGCCAATAATTATTTTCTTCCCATTAATACTTCTCCTGATTAGCATCTTTAGCAACAGATGCTCTTGTACACATACTATCATCTTAATAGGCATTATTAAGTATTTTTAAATACACAAACCAGGATCTCTAAACTAAAGTGTTCTCATACTTTTTCTTGCAGGAGCTTTTGAACAGGTCAGCGTTGGAGACTCAGAAGATGGAGCTGATGACGGAGGTGTCCAGTCTGAAGCTAAAGCTCACTGCCGTGGAGCGGGATCACAGAGACAGTGAGGTAAAGGCATCATCAGACCCACTCTAATGTGCCACTGTGTTAAATGGATGGTTTGGCAGTCTTCCAGTCATTGTTTAGAAGACACAAAGGTTCACTAGAGTGTGCCCGATGGTCCCAGTGCGTCATGTGGCGTGGGCTGAACTTTATTAGAGGCTACAGGACACTCAGGCAGCTGTTTCCTGCCAGAGCTCCCCCAACTCCCATTCACCCCTCGCATACCTCCTCTGCGTCCAAGCCTGCCAGACTTGTAGTTTCCATACTCCTTTCCACAAGCAGGAAAATGAAGCATATATTACAGAATTTGACAGATGTGGGGACGTTTCATTGAACTTGTATCGGCCATTTGAGTAATCCAACGCATACATTTTAAACACTATTCTATTCATTGGTTGTTACACTACGCAATTATGTCACTCAACGTTTCTGGTAGAGCCCTGTGCTGTGACCTTTATACATGCTGTCGACAGAATTATTGAGGAAAACAAAATGGATTCAGGGTTGTACAACATATTGTATCTATGTGTAATGTATTTCAAACTCACTCCATGCCTTCTCTTTTTTAGTGTCCTATATAAATCCTTGCAATGTAAATAAGACGTGACTAATACAGATGAAATGACTAAAGGTCTCTTCAAATCAACACACTGGAATCATTTATCTTTCCAATAGCTGTCCGAGTGACTAGTTGATTTGTTGGAAAGATTTCCATGAGCTCCACTTCTTCTAGAGGGATGTGGATGTACAGTCATTTCTGCTGAATTTGGTAGATAGTCAAAAAAACGAGAACGTGTCTCCCACAGGTCTGTGTTGAGTCTTTGTGACGCTTAAACGTTTTTTTTGTTTTTGTTTTTTTTTACCTCAGGGCTTGTACCAGGAAGTAACTGACCTGCGATTCAGGGTGACGGACACTGAGAATGAAAGACTTCTGTGCGAGAAGAAATTCAGGGCTACTAAAGTGAGTTTCAGGGCTCAAACCGATGCTGGACTTTGTGTTCACTCTGACCTCTCTATTATTCACTCCGTACTCGGTGGTGGTACTTTTTTTAGACATTCTAGAGCCACAGCCACTTGAAGATATTCCCCTAAAAGGCTTTGCTCCATTTACTGGCACAACTGTCAATCAAATGTATAGTATTTCAAAGTCTTGTCGCATTGTCGTCTTTCTCTTGCACCAGGAGGAAATGCAGATACTTCAGAGGCAGTTGGAGGAGCAAGAGTTTGAGCTTAAGAGACGGGCCAATGAGGGCAGACTGAGAGCAGACGGCTGCAGCAGAGCGGACGGCGCAGAGAGAGGTCAGGAAACCACTTTTTTACATTTTCATCACAGCAATATACAAACTGTCCTCACGGGGATTAGACACGAGACATTTCAGACTCTAATAACTGCACGTTCCCTGCAGCACATTTGCGTGGAATCTTTCATTTATTGTTTTACTCCACGTCCCGCGTCCCAGGCAACAGAAACTCTTGACTTCTTATCTGGGATACCAAACATAGTGTCTGTTTTACACCTCCTGCTGACACGATCCAGGCTGGTGCAGGGGAATGCGGCTGGATATTTAGAGAGGCCGGTATTATTGCTGTGCTTGTTAACGTACACAGCTCATGTAGATTTATACTCTGCGTGTGGATGTGTCGTAGTCAAAATAAATACTAGTTTGACTCTTCATTACTGTCTTAATTAAACCTTGGCTTATGTAATTATTAAAGCATACAATCAGCTGGCTTTCTCTGCAGCCTGGAACTATTAAATGTTTATGGAAAATGTATTTGAATTTCAATATTTGTATGTGATCTGGCCCAGCTAACAGGGCTGTCTTCTCATAAACTCTTAAAAATCCTTATGAAGTCCATTATGAATGTGTTTAGATGCAGAAATGTTGAAGATGAAGAGGACTTTAGAGACACTGACATCAACCAACGATGAGAAGGTGCATATTAAAACAAATGTGGTGCATGCGTACGACTGCTTTGGCTTGAATACCGCTCTTTGATGCAGGAACAAAGGATAAAGGAGCTTGAGGAGTCCCTTACAAAGTGCAAGAATGTTCAAGAGATAGCCAAAGGTCAGTAATGTACACATGACATTAAACAACTTGAGAGCAGCCCCATAATGCACAGGTTTGTGTGTCTCAGAGCGGTTTAGGGAAGATGACTACGCTGATATCACGGATGATTCGTCATATCCAGCGTCGGTGGAGGTGGATCAGGCCCTGGTGGAGGGAGAGACGGGAAGGAGCTCTGGAGAGGTAAACACACGGCCTCTGTCAAAACAGTTTGCTCACAGGATAAAGCCCAGACTCGAGACTTCCTCTGAGAAGCCTCCCACTCCACTTGAAATCCACAGCTTCAGATTTAATTTTGTTGGGCGGAGTTCATAAGGGGATCAATAATGGCTTGATATTACAATTGTGTTTCAGTCGATTCCATGTATAGCAGTGCTTTCTGAAATGAATGAATTGGACAGAGAGCGACAATTAAAGGCAACACAAAGGTAAACTATCTTCAGTATATATAATGCATCTTACTAAAAAAGGCTCACAATGATAAGATGAGTAATAGTTGCTTAATACTGGCGTAAGAAGAATTCAAATGCTTCTCTTCACAGTTCAGTGGAAGGCCCGGGAAGCCCACCAGAAGAGGGCAAAACTCTACAAGTGAGAAGAGTTAACACGTGACATGCATGAACAGTGTTTCTGTACATTTGTGGTCACTGTCACAAGAAGCATCACAAGACATTCACTTATAATGTTTGTGTGACACCTGGTGGTCGATTGTGGCATTACAGGATACTCCTTTTCCCCCCAGATAAATGATGAACCCATTAAATCGAGCTTAAGTTCTGAAAGCTTTGGTAGTAAAAAGGTCCGTGCATCTTTTGGCCGAGGATTTTTCAAGCTGCGTGGGGGAAAAAACAGCGGAGGCACCTCAACTCTGGGTGAGTCCCATTGACCTATTGACCTCAACCTACTGACTCAATCCCTGTAAAGAAAATGTATTGCCTTGTATATTACAATTCAGTACATACAGGGGTGCCCATACATTATTACACTTAATGGAAGAGTATTCTTTGCACCCTTTTCAAACTCTGATGCACCTTTCAGTCAGTTTGGTCCTGACCCGGGCCTGGCACTGCATGTAAACCATGTAATTGCAACATAATGTAGCTAAACTATGCACATGTGTTTGACAAGTCATACAATCCGTTTTAAAAATGTTGATTTAAAATATAAAATATTAAATGAATACAATTATTAGACGACAATTAAACAACTGAAAATTTTTGTCTAAAATAATAATAATAATTTTTGGACACAAAAGCCAGAGATCCAGTAGAAATGGACCTCTAGAGAAAGTCTGTTTGAGGGACAGTTTTGAATGACATTATATATCTTTTTGTTTTGCACCAGAAGCTGAACGTAAAGGCACAGATCATCTAGACTTGGCTGGGGTTAGCCCACACAAAACTACAACTCCTTCACCAACGTCTCCAGAAACTAAAAAGAAGTCAAAGGGTTTAATGAAACTTTTTGGAAGGTAAGTATTTTTCTGATGTTTGGACAATAAGGATAAAGTGTATAACCAAAGCACAAAGTGTGATTTAACTCCTGTAGACTAAAAAGAAGTCACTCTACATCTTTTAACCTTGATGACGCTGAGATGGAGTTCAGGAGGGGAGGAGTCAGAGCAACAGCTGGTCCTCGTCTCGGGTGGTCACGCGAACCCAAACACCAGCAAGTGCCCCTTTTTAAAATACATATCTGATAGTTCAATATTGCTCATAAAGATAAGATTCTTGATCTGATCAGTGGCGCTTGTGTGTCCTCACAGAGCTGTAAGTGTCCCTTTCTCCCAGTGGAGTAAAGAGGAGGTGTGTGGATGGCTGCATGAACAGGGCCTGGGACTGTACGCCGCTCAAGGCCAGAGCTGGATAAAGTCTGGACAAACTCTTCTGCATGCGTCACAACATGAAGTGGAGAAGGTAGTTAAAGGTTACTAACTCTGTGATTATTCAGTAATAGTCTTCTATGACCTTGATGCAATCATTAAAAAAAGGATTTGAAGTGTGCTCCAGCACCGAACCTGCTGTTGCCTTGGTAATCCTCCCGTGCCTCTTCTCTCCAGGAGCTGAGCATTAGGCAGCCGCTCCACAGGAAGAAATTACAGCTGGCCCTGCAAGTTCTCGGATCAGAGGACGACCTTCAGGGCGGACTGGACCACCACTGGGTCACCAGTGGGTTACACATTTTTGTCATCCTGGTGCAATTTGTATGTTTATTTTGTTGCTAAATGACTGTTGTTTTGTCAGGATGGCTGGATGACATCGGCCTCCCTCAGTACAAGAGTCACTTTGATGAGGCCCGTGTTGACGGGCGAATGCTGCACTTCATGGCCGTGGTGAGTTTATACGACGACGCAATGAGTGTTATAGTTATTGAACATAGACCTATGGTTATTGTTGTACATTGTGTGTCCTAGGAAGATCTCCTGTCTCTGAAAGTGGGCAGTGTTCTTCATCACCTCAGTATTAAAAGAGCCATTCAGGTTCTTCGGCTCAACTCGTATGACCCCAGCTGCCTCCGACGCAGACCCTGTGATGAGGTAACCTGCACATACGTTCAGAGAGTTTTCTAATTAGACTTTGGATTAAAGTCTTCAATGTTTGTGCAGAATAATATCACACCAGCTGAAATCTCTCAGTGGACCAATCACAGAGTGATGGAGTGGCTCAGGTCTGTGGATCTGGCAGAATATGCTCCAAATCTGCGGGGGAGTGGAGTCCACGGAGGGCTCATGGTGAGAAACTGTACTATATTGAGAACCAAAATGTTAGTTGCTCTGCCATAAACAAAGAGAAGCAGAAGGTTGAAACCTGACAAACACATTGTCACAAATGTGTTTGTCATGTGTACTTAATGAAGTCACTAGTTTTAAGATAAGATTTTTACATATTTTATACACACTTCAGAAAAATGATCCTCCCAAATCTACTCTATTTGTCCAAAGGTATTAGAGCCTCGCTTCAACGTAGAATCTCTGGCCCTTCTGCTTAATATTCCTCCAAATAAAACCCTGCTGCGGCGCCACCTGGCAACACATTTCCACCTGCTCATCGGCTCAGAGGCACAGCGGCTCAAACAGGACTGCCTGGAAAACCCAGACTACACTGTCCTGACGGCCACTGCCAAGGTCAAGGTAACCGCTATTATTTACTATGTTTACCAAACCATTAAATCTCTTTATTTCTGTTTTTAAGAAGGTTTTATGAACTATTCTTACTTTTGTATTTAATTATGAACAATACATTTGACTTTTCTGCCCTTTCAGCCAAGGCGTTTATCGTTTGGTAGCTTTGGTTCGTTGAGAAGGAAACGTCAAGATGATAGTGATGAACTCGTCTGCCCCATGAACGTGGAAATGCCCAAGAGCAGCAGCTTCCAGACGGGGGCGCTGGTGTATGAGCACCACCTTGACCCCCTAGAACAGGTTCAAAGGCACCTCCACCCTTAAACACGACAGTTGTTTTAACCTAGTCACTGAGTTCTTTTTGATGCTTTGGCAGATGGAGGACTCTGAGGGGACTGTAAGACAAATCGGAGAATTTTCAGACGGAATAAACAATTTGACAGTGAGTTTCTTTCTTAATTCTGATTGAAGTAAATAAATGAAATATGGCTATGTAAATCAAGTACACTTTTCATTTCAGAGCATGCTGAAGGAGGACGAGTTTTTCCAGGAGGCAACGTATTGTCCTGAAGATGACACAGCACAGACAGAACACTCTTAATGTGGTGAATAATAAACTAAACTTTGAGAAGTAACCGTGCCAACACCAACTGTGAGCTGACCAAATATTTGAACATGCTTTCACTCCCATCATTCTGAACGGTTAGTCTTGGTTCAAGAGTTGTATAGCTGCTACTTTCAATATTTTAATACATGTCTTGTGGTACTAAGAGGGATTTAACTCACAACTATGGGATGTTCATTGAGTTTATTTTGGTTTGTTCAAAGTTGGAGTGGTGCAGGAGGCATCACACACTCACTCTGGCCTTTTCAGAAGTCAAAAGTGCTCAGTCGCCACCTCGTGTTAGCAAAAAGCCCAGGATTGTTAAGATTCCAGTAAAGTTTTCTTTACTAATAAATCTTAAATAATCCAGACATTCTAATGAGTTAATAGTCATAACCCAAGGGTATGTTCACATCTCCACTGGTTTTGTTCTGGCTTTCACTGCTTGGTATTCTAATGGTGGAAGCCATTTTTGGGGACAATTGAGTTTTTTTCAGCTACCACACAACTTACATATTTGGTTCAATTACATAAAACATCAATTATATTATGTGGCCATGGAACTGGGATTGCACTTATGTTCCTGATTTTATTTTTCCTTAATGGCTTTTGTAAAACATGTATACATCCAATTACCCAGTGCATGCTTGATATATACATTTTTACCAATAAAGAAAATGTACTTAATGTATCTTGTAATTACTGTAAAACAGACAAACGGTCATGTAGATCTTTTGTTTATGCATACGAGTACATTGCTGCCACATGTGTGTATATGCACATGTCTATATACACATACAACACAGTGAAATGTTCAAATATACCCAGAAAATAGCACAGCAGCCATGATACATTACAAAATAAAGCAGTCAAATTCTCTGCATAAAAGCTCTGCAAATGTTAAGGCACTCAAAAGCAGAAGAGTCGTAAAGCCCCGCCCACTGTGTAACTGAAATAAGGCTTCAGTAAGACAGGGCACATCAAATTTGGCTTTTCTGTTTCCTTGCATCCATAAACTTAATGACAGATCGTCCATACCAGAACACTTACTACTGACACAAATTGGTCCACACTTTCCTTTCCATTGTATTCAGTTTCCCCACTGTGGGACAAATAAAGGTTCTCTTTATACACAAGACTGAGTAAATATGACAGTGCAACAGGTTATGTTTAAGGGCTGTGATGAAACACCCTTTATCCTCAGAAGATGAATCTGCGGCTCTCCGAGTGCCCTACTTTGTCCAGGTTGGGACTACAAGCAAACTGGATCATGGGCGGTGGTCCACACATCAGAATCAGGCTGTCTTCACTGGGGACGGGCAGATGCTCCCTTACCATGTCCTCATTAATGAAACCCTGACTGTACTCCCAATCTGAAAAACAGAGCGTCCAGCTGAATTACACAGCTCAATGTACACCACTTCATAATAGAAACAGAACCACGTCATGCATTTTACTGTTAACATGTTATACAAAAACTAAGCTACTGCACAGACGTTTACAATCAGAGCGTCTCATTTCTGCTTAGCTAATGCCATCACTGACCGGCAGGTGCTTTATCCACAGTGAACCACAGCTTAAAGCGGTCTGGGTTGTTTATTTGTATCTCCTCCAGCTCCGGTCGCAGAAGGATATCTTTCTCACTCTATTTGTGTAAACGGATGAAAAATAAGAGAAAGAAATGTCAAACAAGATATAGATATATAGATACATATTAGGATCAACAAGGATACCTACCTGGTTTGCGAACAACAGGTGGCATATGGTTTTATCCTGGGGGTCTTTCATCACTGCTGTGATGATTTGTAGCATAGGTGTGATTCCTGGGGGAAAAAAAAATCTAAGCAAGACAAAAATGCATTCATTCTGAGGTCAATCTAATATAGAACATCAAAGTCTAACATGTCTCTGTTATAAAGTTAAGCCTGGAATGAAATGCTATTAAACATGTACCTGTCCCTCCAGCTATCATGCCAAGATGTTTGGCCGTTTTTGTTTCAGCAGGAGCCTTCTTCTCTGGTTGGACAGCAAACACTCCTGTAGAAAAGATTCAGGAATTCACCATCTATAACATTCCTCAATGAAATAAAGTGAGATTCTTTAAGAGGGTCTTACCTTTTCCCTTGTACACAAGAAGACCACTCGGCCCCCTGAAGTCAATAGTGTCATTGATTTTCAGGCTCTCCAAATACTGACTCATCTTTCCACCCTCGGGGAATTTAGGGTGAACATCTTTGAAGTAAATCTGTAGGCAAAGCAAATACATAAGAGTTTCATTTCATCTCACTTTCAGAAGCACATGACCAGGTTTACCTTCACCACCAGATCCACAAAGCCTTTGTCATCGTCACTGGACACAGGAGTGTACGGACGCACTACTAGTTTGCCATCTATTCTGCCAGACAAGTAGATGTGCTGACCTGGAGGCACACGTGATAAACACTTTATTGTTACTCTGAATTGACGTTATGTAAATAATATAATATAATATAATATAATATAATATAATATATATATATATATATATATATATATATATATATATATATATATATATATATATATATATATATAAATAATATTTACCGATGGGGAGACCAAGGACATGGTCAGGCGAAGGAAGAGCAAAGCGAAACTTTCTTGTGTCATGGCTCACAATCTTAACATGGAAAGACAACAGTTAAAGTTATAACCACAAAAAGAATAATCTTAGCAATCTATTACCTCTTTGTCAACCAGACGTAGGGCATATTTAATGTTGGGGTCTTGTAAGGTAATGGCAGGTCTCCGCTTTCCAAAAAGAAGCCTGAAAATGAAGTTCATGACATTATCCACGCTCCCGCGGATCAGCTGCAATGACATAAAACCCGGGTCATTTAATTTAATTTAATAAAATATGCACATCCATGGTTACAGTGTGTGTTTAAGTAAACATGTTTAATTCTGAGTGGGATTCATGAGTCATACACATTCCTGTGGCCATGTTGCTGTGAATATGGCAAAAGCAAACATCATTTCTGTAACTAACAGGCAAATGCATGAATTAAGACAAGCAAAATAACCTTAACTTACGCTTATGAGATAGGACAACATGTTGCTCCGTCAGACAAAGTAAAGTTCTTGCATAAATAGAAAATCCTTCAGTGAGAAGTAACTGCGTGGAGCCGAACTGTCACTGTGCTAGCAGTTGCTAAGCTAATGTATCGCATGCTCCAACATCCGGTTTGCGCTGAAAAAATAAAAGGCTCTTAAAAAGGCTTTATTTAAATATAATATGTTGGTGCAATTTGTATTTTACCTTGTTTAGCCGCAAATTTTTACTTTAAAGTGCAATCCTTATTGGTAATTAGTATTGATCTATGACATAAGTGTCTCATCATTTAGGCGTGTTCGGATAAGAAAAACTGCGCAGATCAATTCGGTGTTGATCGACGGCGGAGTTTCCGGTTTAACTCTATTGGTCTACACAAGACTGCTGGGCGTTTCTCTGAGTTCTCATTGGTCCATGGACTTGCGTTGGTCACGTCCAGATGAGGCGCAGATAAAGAGAGGAACACTAATCATTAATCGCTGTAGAAAGTCTTTACGCTCACGCGCTGTTGTGGCCGGTAGATGGCAGTATTGGCTCGTGTACCAGGGCGTCCTGTCAGATCCATGGATCAGTCACATCCACGACTGAACTGGTACTTCATCCGGAGATCTTAAGGACCAGGACCAAGCAGGTTTGATGCGTTTGAATCAGAACATGAGTGCAGACGCACGAATACACCCATGCACCGTTTAACATCAGGCTACTTATGCCAAAAGCATCATATTCACATTCTTATTAGTGCTATAGTGCAGGTTCTATTCATAGAATAGTTTATTTACTACAAATGTGTTGCAATTTTCGTTGCAAAAACAAATCCATTGAGTCAAGTTCTGTATCAACAGGAAATAAAACATTTTATTGATCATTTGTGTATATGAAGTTATATAACAACAGTCAGAAAACTCCACAGAGTTAATCACTACACAAAGTGAAACAAAACTGTAAAACACCTCATAAAAATGAAGGTATACACAGCAAATAACTGTCAGCAGCCCATCAAGGCGGGCAATATGGCAGGAAAACACCCCAAACAGTTTTACAAGAGTACAGAGAAAAATTTCACACACAAAATACTCAAGCAGGCAGTTGATATACACAAAGGCAACTAGGATCTTTCTACAGCATCAGATTCTAATACTTTACACAGCTTTGTTTGTAAAAGGTCAGTGTGGCATTTGTTGGTCTCACTGGAAAGAATCATTAGTTCCTTGTTGCAGAGCGCTTATACGTTATTTTACAAGACAGGATTGGAGTTTATGCATGCACACTTTGGTGGGGACGTTGTCATGACTGTAGCATTGCAATGCAGTGCAGGTAATGGCTTATACTTCAGAGGACCTCCACACACCTTCTGCAATGCTACTCATTACTCAAATCCCTGAATATTCAAAACATTGATTTATGTCAGTTTAATTGTAATTGTTTCATCCGATTAGTTGAAATTGTGCATTTATATTCACACAGGATTCATCTATATCTGTGAACACAAAGCCTATTTATAGCTGAAGCTGTTCTAAACGTCATGAATGTACACAAGTAAAATAAATTAAATCTCTATATGATATGAATACATTTGAAAAGTCAGAACAAAAAGTGCAAAGTACATATAATCTCAACGTAAAAGAAATCCACACCAACAGTTTCATACTGTACATTCATCTCAAATATAAAAAGGGATTCTGACTCAATAAGAAAAAATAACACAAAATAAAGGTTCTTACAATCCATGAACGTAAACAACAGGATGAAGTACAGTTCATGGATGATCTTTGTGGTCATTTTCAAGACACTTTCGTCTAGATACATTTGGACTGGACTTTGTATATATTTACATGCCATTTGGAGGGGCTTTAAAATATAGCATCTAGTTTGGTGTAACTAATACTCCCTGAAACTCCTGATGCTGGAACTGTGTGCAAGAAGAGAAACAAACCTGTAAAAATGGAGGAAAACCTACAAAGAGGTCAAATGATGTCAAGCTCCAACCTACAGGCTGAATCTGAGTCTGTCTGCCCTGTTGTCATATGTATTTTTGTTATGCCTCTCCTCATTCTCCCTCTCTCGCTTTCTCTCTCTCTCTGCATGTAGAAGGGAAAATGGATTTAAACGCTATACGACATCACTAGAGAACAGACTGTATCGCTACCTACTGATAAATCTACATCTCTAAGCACACACGGCAGTCACAGTGATACACAAAGCAGTCCTCGAGAGACTCTCGTGGAATGACGAGTAGCTTTTTCATAATAGCGCTATCAACTACACAGTAACATTGAAAACATTTATACGTCCTCCTGAAGCTATAGCGTTGAGTATATGCAAGAGGTTCCTCCGAGACTTCAAGGGTTCCTTCTTTAGATCGGGACGTCATAGACTAATCGCCTACATAGACCATAAACTTTTACGGTTTTCTCGTTTCGCGCACCAACAACGAAAACAAAAACTAACTGATTTGTCTTTACTTTCCCATTTTCAGCTGATTGAGCAGGTGGGAGCGCCTCCTGCTGGCAGAAGGAAGAAAGCCACCACACCGAGCAGCGCTTCGTACAAGGTCAACAAACAAGTTCAAAGACACCCAGTGCAATAGAGCAGCCGCGCGAAAGGTAAATTGGCAGTTTTAACACGGCTAGCGCTATTGTCACTGTTCAGAAGGCAACGGAAAGCAAAGAGACTGCGACTGAGGGCACCGGTGCAGCCAAAGACGTCGCCAACGCTACGTCCACTGTGGGAAGTGGCAGTGTGCACGACGAGAGGCCCTCCCGCGCGAGAGACGCCTCTCAGAAAATGGCAGTGTTTTGTTTTTATTTCAAAATTCACCTCACATTAAGTCAGTTAACTGTCGTCTACAGCAATCCCACGTGTAGGTCTTGATTGAAGGCAAGGGCGCCGGTCACCTTTGTGTACAGGGACGGCCCCCCCAGTGCCAAAAAGATCACTCCCACCTTTTCGAGCCTTTTACTAAAGATTGTAAAAAAATCATGCAGGTTACGAAAAATAGTCAAGACGCTAAATTGCTTTAAAAATATTAATCTTTAAAGAGTCTCTCAAAACGTAGATTTTCTTCCTCTGACCCCGGGCGAAGTGCAGGACACCTCTAACAATGACAAGGCTGTTCAAAGTAAGAAGTTACAACTACGAGCGTTAAGGACACAATGGCTACAAGTTGGTGCTTTTTTAAAAAAACAGGATTTCTCTTCTTTTTTTCTTTTCGTCAAAAGGCGTAGAGTATTATTTGGGTCTACTTTTGTGGTTTGATATGTAAAACAAATGAAAAATTACCCTCCAGATTCTGCCAGACAATTAAAAAAAAATAAAACATAAAAACAAAAATGGGATGCTAACTGATCTGCGTTGACTTTTACCAGCTCGCATCGATTTAACAGAGGTTTTTCCGAGTACAAAACGTTGTAATAAATCATGTGCTTCAATAATTTCCAGCAGCATCATTTTGTCCTACAGAACCATAGTAGTTAATGGCCTTTACTACAGTGAATCATCTTAATACAACGTGTGTATAAAGCCAAAACATTGTCCTTTACAATGTCGGTATATTTCCACTAGCATCTCGTAGGTCGGAATTGTCGTGGAATGCAGTCGTTTTCATAACCTGGGATATACATTATATTAGATTTCCTCTATATCTGCTTTTACATAATTTAAAATAGAACATCTTATTAAAAACATCAAGATATACACAGATTAGGAAACGGGTAACAACATACAAACACATAAACTAGAAATCATTTTGTCTGCATACTTATATATACAACTGTGGTACAATAAACTCTTTCAGTCATGCGCTATCTATACAGATCATATTGCTTAAAAGAAGGGGCTTTTGGTCAGGGGCCAACTGGGTCATGGCGATGGAAAACCAAACCGGGTGAAAAAACAAGCGATAAAGGAATGAGTGTCGTAGAAAACAAAGAGTCGGAGGCCACGGGGAACGAGAACGAGTCATGTCGTGGGTAGACTTAAGGGGGCAGTAGAGCACGGACGTGGGTGGAGGGGGCAGATTACATAAATGGGCCTATATATCACTGAGGTATTTACACATACTGGCTAAAGTGTACTACAAGGCAGGTGCAGAAAGGGCCCCTGTCTATTTCTTGGTGGAGAGCTGCGCGTCCACCTCCTCCTCCGGCTTCAGCACGTGCCACTGGGCGATGGGTCTCCTGGGGTTGGCCAGCATGTCGGACCAGTGGCGCAGCTCTGTCCCCGAGCTGTTCAGGCCCACAAAGACCTTCCCGATCGCGTCGTTCTTGCCGATCTTGTCATAGTCCAGAACAGTTATAACAACCTGCACTTTCTGTGGAGACAAGAGAGGGGAGGGACGAGAGAGAGAGAGAGCGGGGAAGGTCAAAGCGAGAAAAAGATGTCCAATAAGAATCATTTCATAGAGCGAAGCTAAAAGTGCACAATGTAAGTTCTCTGGTGATGGATCCACCCGCTGCTTGTCTCCACAGAGATGTTTACTCATCTTTACTCACTGTTTCAGGGCAAAAAGATATGTGTTTATGAATAAATGCAGGAAAGATGAGAGTAATGCCAAAAGCTGCTGGTGGATTCACACAAAAGTTACAAATCGAAACTTTAAAAATCTGTTTTTGCAATTGGAGAGCAGCTCATTTCATATAGAAATCCTACTGCCTTCAAAAAACACACATTTAGTAAAGTAAAGTATGTCAAATAAAACTAAGCTTGTTCTTCCATTACCACGTGGAGTTATTATTCTAGCTCCGAGCAGTGTTTCAGTGTCGACATTCACTGGCCAGACAAGTACTAACTTTAGTATTTAAATGTATCTGTTAGTGCCAAACACTTTGATTGCACACATTTCTGGGACGCGGGACAAACGGAGTAACAAGAGCGTTAATCTCCAGGAGAAGAATGTAAATTGATTGGCTGCGGTTGTGAGAGAACAATGAAGACATTTGCTCCAGTGCGCGGCCACTTCTAACTGTCATACTGAGATTTTAAACTACATTTTTAAACTAGGAAAGACTCAAAACTACTTAAAACACATGGTCTATACATACAAGTCCCTTTTACCGTCTCCATTATCAAAGGAATCAATTATCCTACAACCCAATGCTTTCTTTGGGACAACTGAACCAAATTGTGTGTGAGTTTTGTCGAAGTTTATATCTAAAAACTAATTACCGAGGACCAGGTTTAAGTGGATGAAATGTTTAGCGCGAGTCGATAGAAAGAGATTAATTTGCAGCTCTTTATTTCCAGTGGAACCTACGTAGCTGCCAGCAAATTGATGAACAAATTAAACAGCATCAGTTCTCTAAAACATAATGACTTCGTAATTAAAAATCCCCGAAGCACTTTTAAATCAGATCTAGTGCTGCATAAGCCCAAAAGAGGTAATGTTGATTATGAAGATGCTTTACTGTGTTTAATAAGTAATGGATTGCTGAGATTTGTAATTAGATTGTAGCGGTTTTCAACTTCTAGAATTAAATGCATCTAATTGATTCAAAGTTTTTTATTCATTTAGAAATACTTGTTGAGCCTTGGGGTGGTGGTGGGATGAGACACGGAAAATGTGAGCAGACTTGGTTAGAGTAGATTGGGATTGCAACCGTCTAAAGTCAATCTGAGGTTTGTGGATGGAAAAAGTGTAATTTTCAGTTAATAAATTTACTTCAATAATGTCACGCCTGAGAAGATTTAAAATGTTTCAAAACATTCAGAAACGATTTGGGCTGGGAATCAATAGAAAATAATTAGACGTAATAATCACAAATCTGAGGATTCAGGATCTTTTTGGCCCAGAACAAAAAACAGACTCTTATTAATTGCAGTTTATCACAATCAAATTCTTCAGTTTGGCCTGGGCCTATGAACAAATACAATTAAAAGTAGTTTATGTCATAACGTTCATTCATTAAGTAGGTTTTCAATTAGGTCCACACATATGATGTTGAAATGAATCCAGTCCGTGTAACATTCATGCCTCTTTGTTCTTAAGTCATAAAGCCTCTGAGGCTTCTGTGACTCGACACAGAAGATACTTCATAATAACATTAAAATAACGCGCACGTAGAACTAAATTTAGTTGCATCACAGTCGCTCTGTGTAAAGTCCAGTTTTAGTTCAGTCCCAAAACATCCAAGACGGCAGCAGTAAAGCAGAGAGTAAAGTCTTTTTTATATCCTATGTGAAAATATAGGCAATTGCTTGATTTTCCATCTGTTTTCTTCAGTAAATGCATTTGTGTCAATAAAAGAGCCTCTCAGATCTTGACTCTTTCATTGGTTTGTGCATAAAGCCATGAACTGACACAACACAGAGCCTCAAAGCACTGCAAATGAGCTCTTCTCTCCTCTCAGCTCCCTCTGTCTCTCCTCTCCTCCTCTCAGCTCTCTCTGTCTCTCCTCTCAGCTCCCTCTGTCTCTCCTCTCCTCCTCTCAGCTCTCTGTCTCTCCTCTCAGCTCTCTCTGTCTCTCCTCTCCTCTCAGTTCTCTCCTCTCCTCCTCTCAGCTCTCTCTGTCTCTCCCCTCAGCTCCCTCTGTCTCTCCTCTCCTCCTCTCAGTTCTCTCCTCTCCTCCTCTCAGCTCTCTCTGTCTCTCCCCTCAGCTCCCTCTGTCTCTCCTCTCCTCCTCTCAGTTCTCTCCTCTCCTCCTCTCAGCTCTCTCTGTCTCTCCCCTCAGCTCCCTCTGTCTCTCCTCTCCTCCTCTCAGTTCTCTCCTCTCCTCCTCTCAGCTCTCTCTGTCTCTCCTCTCAGCTCTCTCTGTCTCTCCTCTCAGCTCTCTCTGTCTCTCCTCTCAGCTCTCTGTCTCTCCTCTCAGCTCCCTCTGTCTCTCCTCTCCTCCTCTCAGTTCTCTCCTCTCCTCCTCTCAGCTCTCTGTCTCTCCTCTCAGCTCCCTCCGGCTCTCCCCTCCCCCCCACTCCCACCCCAGGCACAGCTCTGCTCCCCCCCAAACAGGCGCACCCCACACTTTGAGAAGCTCTGTTCTAGGTAAAGCGATAACATCTCCATGGAGACAAGCAGGCGGAGAAAAGTTGTTCATCTTATTCCAGAAGCCCGTCAGGGCGTTGCCATACGACCTTCTTCCTGTTGTATTAGTTAACATAGAGCCAAGGTCAATAGAGCTCCTCCTCTCTGGTACGTTTCATTACCACCACTTCCTCACAGTAAGTAAACACATGATCACTGATGTCATACCTGAATTTGTTCAAACGGGACTTCAAAGCTAAAGGACTCGTTGTAGTAAGGGTTGAGCGTGTTCTTCTTGATTGTCGTTTTCTTCTTCTTCAGCCTCTTGCCGTTTTGCATCAGGTGGATCTTCACATATGGATCTGCAAGAGAAAACACCAGGGCTCATATCGCTGTAATAGGCCAACACTGCTCCCCTGTATGACTTTATGTGTTTACGTCAGTCAGCTAAACCAATTCATTCGAGAGCCTCATTTTCCATCTGTCCAGGCCATCTCGAGTGGCACATAGTGATCTCTCTTCCCGTCCTTATCCACTCTGAGGCAATCAGGTAAAGTGTGCGTGTCTGACAACAGTCCGGTGATTCGGGGTGTTTGACACTACTGCTGATTTGTTTAGCTTCATCAAACTGGTCCAACTGGATGTTTTGTGTGTCTGCTTAATGAACAACTACAAAAGGCCAGATGCGTAAGCACTTGTTGCTTTAAGAAGGTGATTATTGTGCCACTTTTTCTTCTCGTGATTACATGTTTTTTTTTTCCATGCACGGCAATTTTGGAGTAGCAAAGGAATAATTAACAACATCAAAGTTTCAATCACGACGGCAGAACAAAAGCTGTTATCTTAAGTAATGCCCATGAATTATCAATGCAATGTAATTTCACACAGAAGAAAAATACTTTGTTCCACCAAATGGGGAAATGTAAGTAAACAAATGTCACTCGTGATTAATTTTTATAGAAGAAAGATTTAATTTATGTCAAGATTTAAATCCATCCACAGCTTTAGCAAGTTCAAAACATAAGTGTCTTTTTTTGGACCAAAGACAAAACTTCTGTTTTACAGAGAGTCAGAAATGAAGACCAAAGACAAACGCATCAAACACATTTCACAAAGGCGCCAGCACGTGTCAGGTGTCTCCTTGTATTGGTGAGTGGCTCTGAATAAATATAATGCAACAGCTGAATAGAATTATGCAAGATAACCACTTCTAACGCTGAAAGAGCCGAAAAGAGGAGACACCTGTGGCACCACATCGCTGCTATCCAGCCACTTCTTATCTTTGTGGCCAGCAGATGAGGGCTTGGCATTATTGAGTTCTGGGAGGCTCAGCGTTGCTCATATCCGGCCCATTTTGCCGTTTCATCCCAGACGGATGTAATCTCTGCCATTTTATGGGTGAATAGCAGGGCTTGTGAGCTCTTCTTCACATGTATGTGTGCGACGCACAAGCCCCAGGGACACACATTATAGACCACAATCTAGGCCTTAGTTTTATGAAGCAATGTGTTCAACTAAACTGAAGATTATAGTATTATATACATATATATTTATTATACTTTACAATTTTAGGTCGTACGTGATGATCTGTTATGTAATGATAATTAGACAATCAGTCTCTAATGTTGTAAGCTGCCATAACACACAGTCCACTACAGACTCTAGTTTACCCTCGACCTTTTGAGAAAGATGAACAATCTCATTTGTGCAATAAGTATCTTAATTATGTAAAGGTTTGGGATCCCTCTGCAACAGTTCCTTAGCTCATTACATACATCTTTGCTATCGATCACGCTGACTCAAACCTGAAAGAACACACCAGAACACAACTGTATTCTGTGTTCCCTAATTAATGTTAAATGGCTTTCATCTCTTAGGGCTTTGCATCATAAATGTTTTGCGCCTCAATGAATTTGAGAGAGTTTCCAAATGATGAAAACAAATAGAGCCTGCAGCTCAGAAAGATCAGTACTTTGGTGGTTCATTATCACAGTCACGCAGTGATATGCTCCCATAGGGGCTTTTAACCTGTTCAAGTGTCAGCTAACGTCCCTGGGAAACAAGGGCAGAGATGAGCAGAAGCTCGGCCTGAGAACTTCAGCTTCAGACACTTAGCTTTAAACGTATGAGTCACCTTTAGTGGTGCACATGCTGGGATACAAGGCTAGCTGGGATACTGTACATGTACCATTCCAACCAGACAATAAGCCAGAGTGTGACGGGTGTGAGAGCAGCAGATAACATGATACAAGAAGGAGGTGGAGGATTGTTGACTCTGTGGTTTGTGTTACAGTAGAACGCTCGCGTCACACACTACACAACAGACTAATGCACAATCCACCAGACTTTTAAGATGACTGGAGACATGATTGTGGACTGCTAATGAACACACACACAAACAGAGAAACGGCGCAGAAGAAGAGACGTGAAGTTGAAATTAGTCTGAGGCGACGGCTAAAGAGCATGCTGTTGTAGACATCAACCGTACGAATCGTATCGGAGTATTTTTGAACAAACCAAATAGTCTTTCAGGGTGTGGGTGAGAACACAGCATGGGGGTACATTTGGAGGGTGATTCACTAAGGACCAATGAAAAGAATTATTTCTGATTATACATTGGTTAATGGTAATACCCACATCCTCCTCTGTGATCCATAATTAGGCACGGTAAACAGGATGACAATAGAGCAGAAGGCTGATCCTGGGCCATCAATTACTTGTCCTCCTCCTTAAGGCGCCTTGCGGATGGAGGCTAATTATTGTTGTTAAGGACCTGCACATTATTTCATCAATCTGCTGCTCTTATAAGAACACATTCACAGAACCAGGATCTCCAATCTGCAACAATCCAAAATGCTCGTGCAATTCAGATGATTTCGAGTTGTTGTAATTAGAACTGTGTGGCAGAATTCTAGACTCATGCAGCTCAATCTCTGCTGGCGTTTGCACCCAACTCATACAATGTTTCAGAAAAGCACAGGTCTTATCGGGAATGTATAAAGGCTGCTTTTCCTACAACCGAATATCTGCTCACGGAGCCCGAATGTGAGCTGCTGCCTTTTAATGTGCACTATATTACTCTTCGGCGGGACACTCAGGCCAAGATGGAAGAGCGTCCGTTGGGCAGAAAGCAAATGGACCCAGGTGTATGGTAATTGCACCAAAAAGAGCCGAGGCGAGAGAATAGAGTGCGCTGGGAATTTGAAATGAAGTCTCTTTAGAAAGTCAAGGAGGGGATGGAGCAGTGGAGAGTAGGAGACTGTCTCAATCCCCATTATTTCATTAAGAAGTCATTTCAGGTGGAGGTGTGGCAGTTTGTCAGTGGCAGGAAGTAAAAAATTGAATGTAAAACATAGTAAATGGGTCCTATCACAGCCAAGTGCACATAATAAAATAAAATTAAACACAATGAAAGAACAGATACAAAATAAACCAAAAAATGCCTAATACCAAAAATGTTGTTTTCTATTGTCCAGGGTTCATATTGATTGTAATTGGAGTAATTAATTTAATTCATACAGTATGATGTCAATCCACCTGAAATGTGGTAATATGTGCCTGTAACATTTTGATTGACGTAATACACACACAAAATTAAAAAACTATAAAATTAACTTCAAAAGCTCAGATATATATAACTGATGAGAATAGAGTGTTTATTTTTCCATTATTATTAGTAGTAGTAGTATTATCTTGTCTTACGCTAGCTGTTTTTTATTTTATTTTATATATTATATATTATATTTTATATATTATATTTTATATTTTATATTTTATATTTTATATTTTATATTTTATATTTTATATTTTATATTTTATATTTTATTATTTATTTTTTATTTTTTATTTTTTATTTTTATCTTTATTTATTTTTCCTCTCCATCCCTTGTTGGGAAATGTGAGGTTTTGTCTATAGGAGTTTTTGTTTATAAGAGTTCTTCTATTGAGAGTTTTTTTCAAACTTCCTATAAGTTATCTGTTCTTTTCCTCTGTATCTAACTGCGTTGCAACTATGAAATTTCTCCATGTGTGGACAATAAAGGATTATCTTATCTTATATAACATTGTTTTCTTCCCAAAAAATCTGTAAAGCCTAGTTTGGAAGATTTAACGTCAGTATCTGTTTATTATATGATGTTGTCCTAATGTTCTCTCGAACATGTCGAAATGTCTTGATTTTCAAAAACAGTGCTCAGATGACTATAATTGAATCTTTTTCTCTGATGGAACACTCCTGGACAAATGAGGGATTACGCTGACTTTTCAGTAAATTGCCAGGTGCAGATTGCCAGAGCAGTCAGCAGGGGCCCCCATTCACACGGCTCTGCTCTGTTCACACTTGGCATTTGTCTCTCTTCATTCTGTCACTACAGAAACGTGCAGCATTATTTAAATGAATGAAAATGGAACTAAAGGCAGCCTTGGTAATTTACCAGGGAAAGTGCCAGATCAAAAATGCAGGGAAATCAGTTCTAGCTTCATGTGTGAATGGGGCTCTGGAGGAAAAGTAAGAATGTCTCCATGGAGATAAGCAGGTGGTTTGCCCTTTGCTAGAAAAGTTACAAGTCAGGTCTGTGGAGACACATCCTCACAGCAAGGATGCATGTTTTTCCAAGGTTTTTTCAGTGCAATAAAAAAAAAAAAACACCTGTAAAGAAGTACAGTATTTTTCAAAGTTTTGGGCGGGGTGCGACTTATTTATTTACTACTTATATTTATACTTATACTCCGGAGAGACTTATATGTGATATTATTTGTTATTTTCACACTTGCAACTGCATTTCATACTCCAGTGCAACTTATATATGTTTTTTTCTTCTCTATTATACATTGTTTGGCTGGTGCGACTTATAGCCTGGAAAATACGGTAATTGCTTCTATTTAGCACACTCATTCTTTTTTTTTTTAAATCTCACGCGGTGGTGCAGAACACAGAACAGGGCCTATTTTTCCAGTGTCTATTTTTGTCCTTTGCTAATGCATAGTGCTGTGGCCCCATGTTGTTTGTGAAAGTTGTGTGCTTGTGGGCGTCAGAGGCAGAATTCCCCTCCTTTTCCATCAACGTGCTCCGTTACCATGACATCACGACACACTTTCAACACTTACTTGTTGTCTTATTGCGACATTGACTCTATTACTGCCTGCTGTGTGCATTCGTAACCGAGAGCGTTGCCGTGAGCGTTGCCGTGAGTGTTGATGTGCTCACAGAGATGGCGACTCTCTTTACCTGATAGGCCGCCCACGTCCATCTTCTTCAGGTTCTTGGCCTCCAGGACGACCACCGTCAGCTTGCCAGCAGTGGGGACATAACGCAGAGAGAAGCAAATATCGCCCAACTTCTCTTGCTACGGAGCACAAAGTTTGGATTAAAAAACAGTAGCAACATCAGGTTCAATTTAATTAAGTAATGGATCAACAAAGACATTTCAGTTTGAGTTTACATCAGATCTAAAGCTCGCTCATAATAGACCCACATTCATTGTTAAAACATGTATAATACTTTTAATGCAATTATTAAAGCAACAGACTGATATCCTTTTGATGTGTACTCTAAAATGTCAGAAAAATACTTAGAAAAAACCTTATTAACCCAAACAAAGGAGTTGCAGTGGCAGTAAGAGCAGTTGTTACCCGTCAACAGCAGAGACTTCTCTGCTCTTTGATATTTCCTTAGAACAGCTAAAGGCCACCTGCTCGTTTTTAAGTATAAGGTCACCGCGGGAACATGGTCATTCATATTTGATCCCAACATTTAACTTTGGCGTGTGCACTTAAGACGGGTTACTTCAAAAATGCTGTCAAAGTTTGTCTTCCAAAGTGCAGTGACTCCCACTGGAAACTCGAAAGTATACACTCATTTAGCAATCAGAAGTAACGCATTGTCAGTTTTAATGTCGGGCATGGCCATGGCAAACGCTGTTACTAACGCATGAGAACAATGTGCAGAAGAGGCGGAGGTGCGCAGTACTTAACAAAATGATCACTCCCCGGCCTGTAATCACTATCTATTACTTCTAAATGCCACTTCACTAGAGCTGGAGCATGCACCTGATAAATATTTCAGTATGAGGTGGGAGCCAGCGCTGCCTTCAACGAAGTACTGAGCCCTGTGCATTAAGCCGCATGTATAAAAAAAAAAAAAACGTATAGGAAAACGTTTTAAATAGCCAATATGAATATGTACAATCGTAATTAACCTTCATTTAAACAATGTTAGTACTAAAAATAAGGTTCTCCTAGCAGCACATGCTATATGCCATGACATTTACCATGGAAATTGAATCTCCTGAACTGCTGCCTGGAAAGTCATACTCTATTAATTGAAGGGGAAGTGTGGACATCTGATTAAGTGACATTTCTGGGAGAGATGGATTACATCAGCCACGCTACTGCATTTGTGGCTCGAGCTCATACACATCGGAAATAATGAGAGTGCTTTTGTGAGTGTTAGCATAATGTTAACACCAGATTTTGAAATGTAAACTGTGACCCTTGGCACTAAAAACGGTGCGCTTCTGTGTGTGCCGCCGCTCTGGGCCATACCTCCTCCTTCTCGGCGCTCTGCAGATCCCGCCACTCTTCCGTTATGTGACTGAAGTCCACCTTGTTCATGGGCACCTTGATGTCACCAATGGCGTCGTGTTTGGAGAAGCGGTCGAAGTCATACACTGTCAGTATAAGCGTCTTTCCGCCCAGCTCTACGTAAGGAACCTAAGAGATGGCGTAAATAGAATATACTAATTAGAATAAGAGTATATGTTAGAGTTTACGTAGTATTCATAGACACAATATCACGGATAAGTCTGGCTCACAGTAAATTTGATTTAAAATACAAATAAATAGAATAATAATAATTAATAAAAGCGTGACCTAGATTTTTTTTAAATAGAAATAATCATGGTTCTTCAAAAAACACTTTTCAAGCTGGGGTACTCAACTTTATTCTTGCATTTTAATTAATTTGATGTCTTTCCCTCATAGAGTATATTGTAAAAGCAGCTCGTTGGAACAAAATTGGACCACAACCCTGGAAGGAAGAGCCAGAAGCGGCGCAGGGTTTGGCCGTCCGAAAAAAGCAGTGAACAAACAATATTCGTACATGTTAATTTTGGTGATATACAGAAAGGGTTTTAAAAGTTAGGAACCAGTTAGACATATTTAAATACATGCCCCCTCCTTTCACAATTTGATAATCAGGTTATGCAGCTTCAAGAAATTGGTTTATGTGAGGTATTTACCTTAAATGTAAACTGTTCATTGAAAACAGGATTGAGGGTCTTTCTGTGGACCTTGGTCTCAAACTTCTTCTTCTTGTCGGGCAGCAGGTAGACCTTTACATATGGGTCAGAGGTGCCGCCCATGTCCATAGCAGGCAGCTCTGCCGCCTGAATAATCCCCACAATGAGCTGAGGAAGAAAGATAACGGTTCAATAGAGACCGTGGTGCACACAAACGACACATACAGTATAGGCCGATAAAAACTGCAGGGGCACCAGCTTGTTAAGGTGGAGGTCGTTATTATTTCTGGAGGGAAGTGAGGATGAGTTGGTGTCAGTGGACAGAGATGTGGTGCCACAATGAGAAGGTCATATCTGCTGGGCTGCCAGTGGCCACAGAGTTAGCAAAGGTCAGGACGTGTCAGCTCTGCAATGCGAGACGTTTCTCTTTACCTGAGGCTGATAATTGATAACCGCAATGGGGAGGCTGTGAGGCTGATTGAGCTGCCAGTCAGAGCATCCACTTAGGAGCTCTCAGAAGGCCCAGCTAGTCAGTCAATCAACTTCCTATCAGCCGCCATCAAGCAGCAATCTGGAGGCTGACCAGGGCACTGAGCCATGAAGCTGTACAGTTGTCAGGCGGCCATCAGGGCACTCCCATACCAGGGTACGAAACGGAGTGGACGATGCAATGTAAGTGAGAGAAATATCACTGGACCAGACTTTTTTCTACCGGAACAAATGGAGCTTTCTGTCTCCTAAAGTGCAAATGACAGGTTCTCAGGCTTTTTGTATTATTACTTTGTTTGGTAGGATAGTTCCCGTGGTGAATATTTCTCATAGATTTGCGTCAGTGGAGTTGCATTTGGTGAAGAAAATTTGAAAAATAAAAGAGTAAAATGACAGGAAGTGGAGCTGAGTGCTAAAACAGAACACCCCTGTTTAAGTTGTCAATAAGCGACGTTACATGGAAAATGCAGAGACAATTTACACGCAACGGACACATTTTTCTGACAATTTAAACAGCAATTCAACTAAATAAAGGTGTTGCCAGGTAAAATCATAACTAATGTGGATTTTGTCCCTTGTATACAGTAATGGTTGCTAGGTAACAGACTTGGAATTACCTCTACCACATCTGCTGCCCATGTCCAACCAATAAGAAATATTATGAACTTTACAAAAATGGTCAAACTGGGAAAAATTGGACGATTTCCTTTTTGTAAAATTGTAAATATAAATCATGTAGTTCTAAACCTGTCATCTGCACTTCAAACAAGCATCATTGTGGAGTCAATAATAACATAAATAAATAAATATCCTCCTGTATGTTATGTGTGCAGTGATTACCATACGGTTTTACGTCACAAAGTAGTACTTAATGGCAGTGAATTGTGTATTGATTACATTGACACACACAATGTTTCAAAGATGGTAATCAGTTATGAGACACTCAAGAAAATGCATTGAGGAACAGATGGTGCATCATAGAATAATTAACTACTCTCCAGATTATGCATCGTTTCCCTGACATGACCACTGCAAACACTCGACAATGAGTTCCTGTCATGAATTCAATAACTAGAACAGGCTCAACGTAATTGCACCCTAAATGCATCTTACAGCCGTCTGCTATATAGGACGCATATCAAACACATGACACACCACTATTAGAACTGTCATCTTTTCAGAGATAAATGTATAGAAAATAAAACTCACCTCACATGTCCTCGCACCAAAGCACTTCTTACAGTTTATGAGGGTTATTTTTTGGACAACTCCAAAATAAGCAAACAAACAAACAAACAAACAAACTGCAATCTAATTTCTAAAGTGGGTGATTTTGTGTGACTAAAACTCCAAATTTATGTGCTTCACGCAGAGCACTAATACAATGTTATTTTGCTTCCGTGAATACTTGAATGAGCAATTAAAACCTCATTAACCAGGTAATGTCTTTAATTTGCTCATTTTCCCATTGAGTCACTCAGATAAACCAAAAATAACTGCTTTTGGGTTTTTGTTTTCCTGTTGCTTTAAAAGGTGTGTAACTGTTACCATCACCTGCTAGATATGTCATTTGCATTGCCTAGAATGTTCCACTGTACGACGTGAACATATCTATCTTGCATTTATTTAACTTTTCCTTTGCTAAAAATATATGCATTAACATGAGAATAGGAATAAAACAAAATAACATACCAGGTGGATGAATGTAATGCTACGGAGGAACATTCCAGGTAGAAAAGCAGGTGGCAGACGAGGAGTACACATGTCTGTAGATTTTGGAATATATTGCCAGTATTGGGAAGTAACTACATACATGTACCAAAAATACATATTCAGAATACACATTTTGACCATAAATATTCAGGTACAGTTACTCTTTCTATTGGTGGCATTCATTGACACTTTTCTAAAATCAGATGAATACAATGCAGTATTAGATCATAAAATGTAGGATTTGAAACATACTAAATTCATTAGTATATAGTGAGTACATGTGCATTTTTTTCTTCTCTAAATTGGGATAAATGTTTTCTTATTTTATGAATACCAAACAATGAGACAAAGACAAATAGTTATTTTATTCTTATGTTATGTTTTCACGCTATAATATGATGCAACTCATTGTGAATGTATTCTAAGTATTCAGAATACAGAACTCTAAGTAACGGAATACATTACATTCTACATTTTAATGCAGGTATTCAGCATTCTGTAAATAAATACAAGCATTCTTCCCACCTCTGTATATCGGTGAGAACGTGTTAAAATTCATTACATCATAATGACTCTGAAATTCATATATTCTGCCTGGACACAATACAAATGGCCTGCTCTTGACTGGCAAAGAAAGCAATGAATATGGTAATGATGTTGAAAGTAGGAATGGCATTATAATTCCCTCCCCGCTGTGCTAAGAGCTCTTTTTGTGCTTCATTTGCTGTGTATTTGCCTGATCTCGCCGAGTCAGTGCTCTCTGAGTGATTCGGGTCTTTTACAAACCCAAAGTCTCATTAGTGTTTAAAGCCAGTGTCATCAACACCAGAGGCTTCATCCACAGACCTCAGTGTCATTACTTTGATCTGCAGCTTCTCCACTTGTCTCAAACACACAGCCAAGCAGTCACGTCATTATTCCTAAGGCTCAATGCTACTGGATTTGCTAATATATTGTATCTTTGTGCATGTTTATTAGTAATGAAAGACAGAGTGAGGCAATCTTTAACGTCAAAAACGTGTGTAAAAGCTGTCAGCCATTCATTATCAGCAGCACCAGCATGGAGCCTATTTTCACCACATGCAACTAACCCTAACCCAGTATAAGAATGCAATTGTTCCAATGTTAAGAAATATGTTATACAAGTTTTATCGTGCATTCTCCACATTTACAAAAATGCTATCTTTCATAAAGTATGAACTAAAGTATGGACAATTCTTCATAAGTCAGTGTGGTGATGTTGGACTTTAGCGCTGCTTTCAATGTAATAGATCATCAGAATAATAATAGAGAAACTGAGAAGCTACGGTTTTACCACTTCTGTTGTAGCACTAATGCTAAGTTACAGAACTCAGAGTTTTCTACAATGCAATGGTTATTAATCTGACAGCAACAGTTTAGAATGCAAACTTCCACAAGGAACCTATTTAGGACCTCTTTTGTTCTCTGTCTTTATTAATGTTTTTTCTTTAATTGTGGAAAAAAGAGTCAATGTTAATTTATGCAGGCGACTCGACTGTTTATTAAGCTGCAAATTCATACAATAATTTTGTCTAGAGAGTTTGACCTGCTGTATGAAGGGGTTAAAGGAAACAAGCTTGTTCTTAATATAAAAAACTAAAGGCATGATGATAGGCTCAAAACAAAATTTGGCACAAGGATCTGTATTAAAATTAAACATTGCTGGGAGAGTAAACAACAAATAGTCAGAGCTAAACTGTTGGATCTGGTCATGGAGAGTAGTCTGTCTTGGACCGATCACATAAACACTATTGATAACAAAATGGGTCGTAGCATTGCTGTAACTATGTCATTATGTCAAACGTGACAAAGTCTTTAACATTATGTCACTTTTCTTATTGTTCTGAAGTGTGGTCTTCTGCATCTCAAAAAGATCTAGCAAAAATAAGAATAGCTGAAAATAAAGCAGCAAGACTTGTTCTTGGTTGCTCGATTAGAACAAGCAGAGAACTGATGTATTACAATCTGTCGTGGCTTAATTTAGAAGTTACATTAGGCAGCTTGATATACAGCACAATGACCTTAAAAAGCCTGCTTTGTCTATTTGTATATATAGATTATTTTGTATATAATATAATCTACTGTGATTCCATTCAAAGGCATAACATTAGAACTGCAGCCAATGGTCATCTCACCAAATCCCAAATCCAACTTTATGAACTGCTTTCCTATTCAAATCTGTCAACTCAAAAATAAGCAATCATTTAAAATTAACTGAAAGAGTCATGGTAGTCATGTTTAAAATTGTAGTGTGCACTATTATAGACTAAAATTTAACATAATTTGCAAAGAACTGTTAAATTATTACAGTAATGAAATATAATGAAATGGAATGATTGAAAAGCATTTTATTGTACTTGAAATTTAATCTGTTTTTAATTGTAATGGACCCAGGAAGACTAGCTGATTGCACTGCTTTCAGCTAATGGGATCCATTTAAATAAACAAACAAACAAACAAACAAACAAACTCTAGCAAAAATAGTGCCAAGTATACGATATTGAAAAACCTTACTAGATTTGTCCTGAAATAAAGCTGGGCTAAAAGTGCAGCGCTGAGTGCCAGTGTCTAATCCCCAACTGCCACTTCCCTTATGTTTATAATGTGGAGTTATCCAGCCCACAGAGGAGTAGTGCTGTTCACGCAGCGTGTCTATTATCTGTCACACAACATCTGGAGCCCACAAGTTGATGTTCTTCTTCTCCCAGCATCTTAGACTCATTGAGTGGAAAATAAAGCAGATGGATATCTAGAGGGGCCTTTTTTAACTCAAGCAGAAAGAGACAAACAATTTACAGCAGAAATCCCTATAGTATAGGCTGAGTGGTAAATGCACTAGACCAACAGCATAGTACAACACACTACAGTGCACAGATCGTGTTTGAGTGGTGATGTCGTGAAGGACTATACATAATTTTGGATCAGTTTTATTCTGGATGGAATGATAAGTTGGACCACCTCAGAGTCTGGGTGTGACCATACTTACACAGGAAGGGCTTTCAAAACAACCACACACAGACAATACAATCTGGAGAACCGAGTCTTACCGAGTTCTCTGTGAAATTGTAATCCAGGGAGTATTGTAATTTGCCCAGTTTCTGGTCCTCCTTAGGCTCAGCTTCTTGCTGCTCCGTTTCAGTCAACCCTGTTTCAGCATCTTCTTCATCCTTCAAGGCCTGAAGGAGACACCCACCAATAGTCAGTGTCGCCTGTTTGCCGCCCGGGCTAGCGCCCTGCCAGCCGCTCCCCGCCCAGGTCCTGCCTGTGGACCTACTCCTGTAAAAGCTGCCACTTGTTTTATGATAGATAAGGGAACGTGGGGATGCAAGCACTAAAACACCAGTTAACACCAGGACATGCTCTGTGATGCATAAAAAGCCCAGGGCCTGGTCCCCTGATGTCCTAACAGTCTGAGTGTTTCAGTTAAAAGGAGAAAAGATCATATAATAGTTTCAGAGATGACAGTTAAGAGCAGGCATTGGAAAAGGAAGGGGAGGGGTAAGAAATGTACTGTCAGACGTAGTGTGGGGCAGAGAAAGATGGAGACATCTGGAAGAGACCACAATCCTTGTTATTTGAGAAGAAGACCTTTGGTTACTGAGAAGAGTATTAAGAGTGAGCCGTGAGTGTCCTTAGCCTGGCAGGGGTGTGAGGGGAGTGGTAGCAGGTGAAGGGGAAAGAGGCTGGGGTTGGTGAGGAGGATGTCAAGGACAGTATAGTACAACATGCGATAGAAGAGGCACTAGTTGTCAAAGACATTCATTCAGCATCAAAAGTTGCCTTTTCAAGATATCTCTTTTTCATGCATGCAGAGCATTCTCTGTCATACAAACTGGTGCTTGTTTGTGAATCCCCATTCCTGAGTTAAAGGATGCCTTCAGGCACAGTCGCATTGTCATCATAGCCTTAAGCTTATGTAACCCTCTATGTAGATGGAAGCTAAGAAGCATCATGCCAGCGGTGGGTGGGAGGTGTTGGTAATAAGGGGTTGTAATGTTCTTCCGGGCCTGCTCCTATTTGTTTGTAAGATTGCTAATGTGAAAGCAAAAAGCTGAACATCACTGATTCCTTCAAAGTTTCCACTGAGCCATATAGTCTCCTCCTTTTGGAAATGATTCAAAAGTTGGTCTCATTTGCAGTGAAAAATCTGACGCAAGTAAAATGATTGAGAAAAGTGCAAATGTTTTTAAGAATCACTTCACTTTTGAGTGAAAAAAAGGTGGGACTGATTTCACCCGAATTGACAGATGCAACTGCACACTTCGACTTTAGTCAGAAGCTTCCTTTTCATCTCTAATTTCAAAAGGACATTTCCCTGTAGAGCCTCTCAATCATTCCACGTTTGCCTCCTGCCACGTGTTTGATGTGCAAATCTAACATTCAAAAGGCAAGAGACTTTTGCCTGGGATAAAATCAGTGTGGTTCAACTTTGTCAGTGCGGACCCAGTGTTTTCTTCCATACGTATATATGTGCATATGCAGTTAGTATGCACATATATACAGCAGAGATACATGTACTGTATGCATAGTTACATATATTAGCTTCTATGGGAGTAAGTTGTTGTCAAGAGCCTATTTGAAACATCAGAGCAGCAGGCTTAAGAAGATCCAACAGCAATTGGGAACCTACCGCCAGTGACCATCCCGAACAGTCATCAGACACAACACAGATAAGGAGGACATAGAAGGAAGAAAAACAAATTAAAACAACCACACGCAAGTTAACACACATTTCTGGCTCACCACGAGAAATTACTTGACTTAAAATCTACACCCAACAATGCTATTTATTATCTGCACAGTGTTTTGGGCTTCTCCAAAACCCTGACCAACTCTCTACTGTAATGTGTTTATAATAAATCAGAGCATCAGGATTGGTAAATTATCTTCGGTCAAGGACACACTAGAGCAGGGGTGAGCAATTATTTCCCTCCGAGGGCCATATTCGAATCCAGGCAAGTAGCGGCGGGCCGGCCCACGATCATTGGTGTGAAAAAAAAAAAAAAAAAAAAAATTTATATAAAATAAAATATAACTTTCTGTCAAATATAGGCTATTGAATATATTATTTTATTCATTTAACATCATATTTATTCAGGATACAAGTGCAGACAGATGCCTAAAGGCAAAAAATAATAATAATATATATATACTTAAATATTACTTGGCATGTTTGGCGGGCCGGATTATAAAGACAAACGGGCAACTAGTGGCCCGCGGGCCACAGTTTGCCCACCCCTGCACTAGAGGGTTTAAAAATAATCATGTGCAGATATTATAACATTTGCAATTATTATTTGTCTTGTATGAAGGACGACAACACCCCACACCTTTGGTCTTTGTGGTTTTACTTGAACCCGTTTGTCCCGTTTATAGATGAAACAGAAATTAAACTTGAAATTGAATGTTGATACAGTGTAATCTAACTGTGCCATGCTTATTGACTATGCACTTTGAGTCTAGGATACAGTACATACTATTTAATATGTGTGGCATTTAAGGAATTCCCATCAACCTCAAAGTGTTTTGGGTAAAGTATCTACCTACAAATCAAAATAATGAAAAGTTAAGACGATCCAGGCATAATTTCAGTTTTGCAGTCTTTGCTCACTGCTTTGGGAAGTCTTTTCTCGGGGTGAAAACCATTTAATTACTCACACTCTTCAAGAAGTGAGCAGGTCCTTATTTGAACAAGGAAACACTCACAGGAACCCAAATTCAGAAGACAAAGTGAAATACTGTTTAAGATAATCTAAGTTGCTACATGACTCTCTCCTACATATCTGAAATTAAACTGGACGCTTGTTTCACTCTAATCTGTCAACAATAAACTTAAACTTAGATGAAATAGTACACAGACATTTAAAGCTGTTGCCCAATTTGAAATAATGTTAATAAATATATAAATAAAAGTGATATACATACACATTTCCAACTTATTGCATGCAAGAAAAAAAAATCAAACAAACTTAAAATGAATGACTATCTTTAAATCTGAGTAAAGTAGCACAGAAATGGCTTGTAAACACAACATTTGAACGTTTTTACCTCGGTTTTGGTTCCATCAACGACGTCCTTCATGTTGATAGCGTTTTTGCCCTTGTCTTTGCCCTTCTTTTTGTTTTTCTTCTTGAATATCCACTTTTTGCAGATGCAGAAGCAGCAGGCTAGCACCAGGATGATGGCCACAAATGCAATGGAGACAATGGCCCAAGATGGCACTGGAGACAGAAAGAGAAAGAGATTTGAAATGAAACTTTGGGTGTAAATGAAACAATGATGCACCCTGAAAAGAGAAAAATAACAAGTTGAGAGGAGAGGGGTCAAAGCAGATGAACTTTGTGATTGTAGATGTGAGACAGGAGCAGAAAAGCAGAGTTTCTCTGCATCGACCCCCTGGTTTGGACTATCATGAGGTGTCAGAGCCTTAACGATTTGTTCTCACTAACTCAAGACGGGACTTCACAAAGCTGCTTCACTCAATTTAGTGGAAGTAACAGATCCAGGCATTTTCTCTTGCCTTTAAAAACAAAAAATACCCAGCAGCACCCAGGCTCTGAGACACTTTTGTGGGTGGCAATTTCACAAAATGTAACACCATATTATTGTGATAATTAATAGTGTATTAACAGTTATTTAAAATGTATTTTTTAAAACTAATAATTTTAGAAAAACAAAATAGAATTTGTAACATAACACATTTATTAAGATTATTTAAAATATTTGCGCCAAATAACAAGCGATGGCATGAGAAACAGCCCTTTGTAAATAACTATATAAAATGCATCTGATTTTTGTCCATCAAATACACACATATGACATGTATTTGTATAAGTGAAAATAATACCAGCAGTATATAAGATAACCCGAGAAACACTTTCAAGACTTGATCAAAAACTCAAAAAGACTCATCAAAAAAGATATTAGAGCCTACAGTCTAGTCGTGACAATGCTCAGCAGGTTTCAGCAGGTTTCAGCAGATCTGGTCCCGGTTCAGCGGTCCAGAGGGAGAAGCAGACAAGAAAAATCAATTCTCTGTTGACCAAATCAATAAGCACTCTCCTCCTTGCCCAAGAACAGTAAGTGATGCTCTAAAATAACTTTGGAATCTACCGCTTTGGCCTCAGAGCCGTGTGGTAATGGACGTGACACTGGAGAGACTGGGTCCAATGAGCCACACAGGAAGAATTTTATTTTGCAAGAAACTATGGACTTTAGATATTACTGCCAACTTATACTTAATTTAATTTATACTTGATCATACACATAATGCATGAGAATATAAAAATATGATGCTATCTCACGATTGATAACACCTTTCATGAAATTTCCCCATGTGGGACAATAAAGGATTATCTTATCTTGACACACAAAAAGAGTTATCACAGAGGAGGCAGACATAATGTGCTGTCAGTACTGTTAGTATAAAATAATGGCGCACTTTGTACATTTCTGGTGGAGGATCCATCACCTGAAATGGCAATAATATTGCCTCTCTTCCACAGAATGGTATTATAAGCTTCTCTATCTCTTCCTTATTCAATTACATGCGTCTCCGAGGAGTTTTATGCCATTTTGTGGAACAACAAACAATAACAAATAGCGTTTCAGACCCTAAACCTAAAGAAATGTTTGTGATGTTAAAACTGCTGATTTTTGTTCTTACTTATATTACAGTTAAAACATATTTGAATAACTGAACAAATACTTGTTTTTGTTACAGTCAAAAGTCTATTCCCTGTTAGTCCAATGCTCCCCTGTATTGCTTAATTAAAGCAACCTGATTCCCAGAAAGCAATAAAAGCATCCTGTAATTAACCACATTGTGTGCGTGTCTTTCCTCTGGAGAGAAACTGAGCGACAAAGTGAGGAGTGAGTGAGAGGGAGTTTCTGCCGGTTTGGGCTGTTCAACTTCCACCCTGTAACCGTGGTTCCACTGTGTGTCACGGTGGGACAAATGAGGCTCCTCTAATGACTGCACTGTGCATCCACAAAGACTTCATCTGACTCCACTTTTCTGCTTCGCCATAGAAAAAGGCATGGGGCGTAGGAAAATGTACTGACATTTGCAACACTGTGGGTGACGTGAATGTATGAGGGTTCAGCAAGTTTTCTGTATTTAAAAAAAAACGATTGAAAAAAATGCTTAAGGTTCCACTCTTGATAAAGTGGTTGTGACACGAGTCACAATAGTGAAAATAAATGACAGCTCATTTTGAAAATGAAAGTTAAATAAGTCTGTTTTAGCTCCATACAACTAAAATGTGTACACAGTCACACATTTCAGCAAACTAGTATTATTGATTTGCATTGAACTATGAGTCCTTCTCAGAGAAAGCCTAAGGTTTGGTGTGACATGTGCAGTATATTCAGGGCTGAGATAAAGCTAAGACTGGACTTGTCAGAGGAGCTGAGTGATTTGGTCTCTGAAGTCTTCTCCCTGAAGCTCAGCACATTTGAGCTGTCTCAGAATGCCAGGGAACAGTTACCTCAGCACAAAGCAACATGTTTGTTAGCTTTAGTTTTTAGTAGGGGCTGTAACAAAACCATTGATAAATATTATAAATGCACTGAGGCATTCATTGGATGTATGGCTCAATTGGTAGCTGCTTTACCTTGAACAAGAAAATGTACAGTTCTTATTCACATTGTTCTAGAGCAAGAGCTGCAGCCATGATGAAGATGGGTCTGGACAGTTGCATTAACTGGCCAGAGAATGTGTAATATTGCATCTGCACAATATCCACTTGCAGAAGCTGACATAATCCAATATGACAAGACACTGTTGGTCAATTATCCTTGACATATCTAGTTATGTACAAAAACAATGCACCCCACACTCTGGATGGGACCATCACATCTTATTTATGTTTGAATGTATAACTGTGCTCTTAATCAGATCAAATAAAATTACATTCAATTGGATTGTCATATCTACACCTTAGACATATTGGAGACGAAGTCAATAGTAGTGCAAGTCCTTGTTTTAGCTTGTTTTATTTTAGCTGATGATTTTATTTAAAACCGTGTGGATAAAGTCGGGATTTGTTGAAAGTGATCTGAAGTGGCTTCAGTTGCACCAGGCCCTGATGGCGTCTCATGACAGGCGTGTTTGTGTAAATAAAGGGCACATCATTGGGCAGGGGCCTGTAGCCAGAACAGCAGGCAGACCGTGACAAACAGCTCTGCTCACCCACCACACTAATCCCCTCCAAGAAACTGGCTGGCTGCTGATTGAGTCACAAGTCGGGAATGCGCACACATTTACAACAGAAAATGATATGTTTCACTGATAAAAATGAAAGTCACTGATTTCTTAATGCAATTTTGTCCCTATGCAAAGTTAGCAAAGCAAAATCAGAAAGTAAAGCATAATTTACATGATTAATTGCCCTAAAATGTCAATGGCTTGTCTGTGTTGGGAGTAATGGCTGTTGGAGGCAGCAGTCACGGATCACACAGCCTCGCTGTTCAAAGACTAATTATCATTAGGAAGTGAAGCCTAGAGTGTTTGGAAACTGACTAAAAAAGTCAATACACTGCTTTCCCTGAAGGCAACTTCAGTGTTAGTGAGAAGCCACTGTTTGGTGGCGAGCGATTACTGAGCCTGGATATGGTGTCTGAGTTTCAAAGTTTAATTCAGGAGATTTTTTTTTAAACTTCAGCTAGAAATTGATAAATGCTTATAATAAATAAATGGAAAGTACTATATAATGAATACCAATGCAGTGATTGACATTCACTGTGGTGCAACATGATCATTTTTAAAGTGCATCTTGCAAAACAAACTCAAAAGTGTTTGAAAAGTTTGACCCAGGATGCAGTGACACTTTTTCATTTGTGTCCAGAAGGCCGGGTTTGGGGCTAATCTCTGGAGCTCAGAGATGTTTCGTGCAGATCCTGATGGACAGCACACAGAGAAGTCAGTCTGGCAAATGTTACATCTCCATCTGAGCAGAGCCACAGCCGTCAGGGTTTAACTGAGTCTCAGTCTAACGCAGACCTCCTGCAGTATCGGTGACTGTGGAGTGTGTATCCTGCTCTTCCACTCGCATATTTGTCGTTAAATCTGCTTGCTGACATTCTCCAGACACTATCGATATTTTCACAGCGTAAACAAGTCTTGGGCATTCATCATCAGTCTGACAGCACTGGGCAGATTGGCAAATTGGCTTCTTTTGATGAAAAGGATGAGGTGAGAAAACACCAATTTAGGACTCTATAATCTTTGGGAATTATTTGGCTCAAAAGAATTGACTTGAATTGCACTTGAAAGAGGAGCCTCACACACCCACACAATTTCACAAAGTCATTGCTCTCTATAGCTAACAATTATGATTATTATTACTATGCCTGCAGGTGTTAGGTGCAAACATTAACCAGGCTCTGCAAGTGTAGTATTGTTAGGAGTTATTATGAAGTAATCCAGTGCAGTGCATATTCAACAACCATTTATAGAACCAGCTCTATTTAGACTGAAACCAAGCTGTTTATATCCGTATGATATTGGTTAAAACTGAGGGGACTTTTACGAAGGTTGTATTTTACAACTAAAGTTGGAGATTAAACTAGTGATGGAAGAATGTATTCCTTTAATGTGCATCAGCATGCTCATGAGTCATCACAACAACAGTAGCAGACAGTGAATATATTTGGCTATTGTTAGAATTCACAGGGATGATCTCTGTGGGAAAAAAAAGATACGCTCTATTTAAACTCTTACTGAAGTTCAAATATAGTTGAGCTCTATCCAGCAAAACACGATTTAAGTTTCAGTGTTTAGTGTTTTTTCAGAGGTTATTCAAAGCATATTGCTAAATGGGCAAAAGGTAACCACACTTACATGGGATTTTGTTGAGTTCATTCATGAACTTGTCCTTGATCTTGGAAAAGGCCTCGTCCGTCTCACCTGTCCCGGGTCCGGCAGAGCTGGTGCTGTTGGAGCCGGCGGCGACAGATGAGGCGGTGGTGGCAGGCGCCGCCAGTGCTTCCCTTCGACTCTCGTTCATGTTGCCGATGGGTTCAGCCAGGCAGCTGCTGGAGACAGAGGAGGAGGTTAGTTTGTTCTGCTGCTGAGACAGATGCATGTCAAAAGGCACAGCTCTGGTTTTGTCAGATGACTGAACTGACGCAGAGCGAGAGCAGCTGCTGGAGCTGCCCGAGTAAACATCAGCCGGGCTCCAAGAAGAATTGGCCAAAAACAGAGACTCACTGCTTACACTAATAAAAGCATATTTCAAATTGCTTATTTCTTCTACAAGAAACCCAGGATATCATGACTTAAGGAACTGTAAGATTGATTGACTAGTGCTCATTAGAAAGCAGAGCGGACTGTCCCATCACACAAGCACAGGGCAGGTGTATTTACTTTCACATTCAGCTCATTGTGAGAAGCAGGAAGCGATCTGTCACTTGCACTGTGTGTGTTTGTGGGCTGCACGTTGAAGGGCGCTGCAGGCCGTACATGTGGAGCTCCTCCGCCTGCTCTGGCTGGTCATCACCTCCACCTCTCTAAAGCCCTGTTCCACGTGAAGTTTTTCCACATTATCTCAGATACGCCTGGGGGCAAAAACAGGGGCTCACAATGTATCATGACTATAAATGCGCTACACCTCTCTCCCTTAGGAACAGACAAGTAAATTGAGCTCTACAGTACAGTATGTGTTTTCTTTATGTATAAAATATAATTTCATAATAAAGCGATCATTGCATTGCACCCAAGCAAAAAGTTGCAATGATAATGTCTGTTATTATTATGTATTTATCTATTTAATTACTTATTTAATATAAATGATGTATGTAATTTTGCTTTGATACATTTATACATGAATCATTGAGGCTTTGGACAATAAACACCTTCGCTCAATTAAGTTAAAGAACCTAACATAGTAGCTCGAGCCCATGAACTCAACCACTGCTGGGTAATGGCCAATTACACTGGACAGCTTTGAGAAAAGTTGTGAAAAAGATGATCAGATCTGTCAGGAGCTGGCAGGTCAAACCAAGTCCATGCCTGAAACAGAATCTCCTGCAGCGGTGATGACAGAGAACAAGTGCTTGAAACAGCTGTAGTATTGCAACACAAAGCACACTTGTAATCACATCTTATTGTTGCATTACATTGTTTGCCATGTTTTACTCTTGAATTATGGCGAAATATTGAATTTAATACTGGAGAATTGCGGCTTCTTCTTGTTGAAATCTCCAAAATTGCTACCAGTGATTTAAACTTGCAGAAGACCTTTATGTCTCACACGCAGATATTTGCTGCTGAACGTGCTTCGAAGACAAATGAATTAAAAACACCAACAACCTATAATCCACGCTAACTTTTCATTACATAATATTTTACTGGGTGCATGGTGCAGCAATAAAGGCTCTTAACTGAACAAAGCAGCCCAGGGTTTAGCCAAGCCCTCTCCACCTCCTCGGTTGAATGGACTCCTACGCACGTCCATCTATGTTCTCTCAGCATCACTTTGGTCTCCTTTTGAAACAAGCAAGGTGAGCGTGGGGGCCGGTCGGCGAGAGCGAGAGAGAGATCTACTCTTTTCAATGACAGGGACGTTTCAACACAGGCAAGGACAACCGTAACACAATGAGGCTCTGTGGAGTGCAAGTGGGTGGAATCTTCAATAGAAATGCATTGATCATGACCTGTTTGTGCAGAGCAGTGGGTAATACTTATACCTGACATTAGAAGCTCGCCACGCTACTCTCTAATCATGATATGGAAAGGCTACAATTACACTAAATACAGTTCTTATTGCAGACAGTCGGACATTTCATCTATAGGAGCTGATAGCGATACATCTGAAATTGGTTAGATCTTCCAGTATAAGATCTCAGTATACTAAAACTTCAATCAAGTTTAGAGACAAAAAATATACCTTGTGTGTTGAAAGATTATATATAATGCGACAATAATTTAGCAAATAAGAGCAACGAAGTGGAATGAAGGGACACAAATAATTAAATAAAATGTAACACAGCTTTGCAAACATCTGCAGAAGCTTGAATAAGAAACGCACAAAAACCTGCCATCGTGTGGGAAAGATATACATGAAATATAAGCCAGGCAACCACCCATTAGTCTGTTATGCCGGTCACATTAGGAATCACATCACTGGAGCAAAATATTCAATTTGCTCACATTTACAACTTAATGACTACTTGCTCATTCAGACATGAGATGACAACTTCCGTATTATCTGGAGCGTTTGTCAGGCCTCGCAGCTGGAGGTCCTCTTAAAGAGATGGTCTCATCTGGAGGACCTTATTTTTCCCTCATAGACAATTTAAGAGCAGTATTGACCTTACATCCAATCCGAGGCCTATCATTTTCATGTAATCATCCGGCATAGTCTGCATCATAAAATCTGCCCCGTCACTATCGTGATCCGCAACTTCAAATAATTACACAAAATGGCCGTAGCGTAGCCATAGATAGATGGACCCTCAAAACATGCTTTTCTTATGCAACAAAATGGTATACAGTGTTTTGCTTTCATCTCAAACCCTCTCTGGAGGTGTGCCACTCAGGTGTAAATCCCCAGCCCAATTACAGTGACGGCAGATGGCCCAGCAGTGTCCCAACAACAGTGACGCTGCTGGCAGCTCCTCCTCTCGCTCCTCGCACTCCTTCCTCCTTTCCCCTAACTGGGTCACCTCTCTGATCTCACATTGCCACTACCCTATTTGCTGTACTCCATTTCCATTTTTTTTTTTTACGACATGACAAGCACTCTAATGAAGAAAAACAAACTAACCTTTTAGTTTCAGCCAGTATTCATGTAGGGAATGACAGAACGCTGTTGTATTTGATCATTAACATTGGTTAATCTGATTCTCTATTATTTACCAATGGCTGGTAAAAGCAACCATTTTGTGCAGCTCTGCAAGGCCACTACTGTTCGAAGTAACCAAATAATATCAGGTTGAATACACAACACAAAAGAAATTCACAATACTAATTTCTTGCATATTTATAAAAGCACTACATTAGACTCCATCCTCTCATTTACTGGGCTTGACGAGTTGATGAACAAGAACATATTTACTTGATTACACACAAAATGATATGTCTCAGCTCTGCTACCACTTGGATTCAACTAAGCACATACAGCAGGTCCGAGCCTCTTACTGGAGAACTGCTGCAGGTGATGATCTTTCAGCTGCAACACAGTATTTAAATCCGACTGATGCAGTGAGCAGATTCTCATTTGTGAAACGACCATGTGGAAAGACAAATCCTGTGGTCATGGAAAAGATGTCACTGTGTTTGAGAAGGGTCAAATTATTGGCATCAAGCAGAGAAAACATTTAAGGAGAAGCAGAGACTAATCTACAGATCTGAACCCCAGTGAGAGTGTTTGGGACAAGCTGGAGAAGGCTTTGTGCAGTGGTCACTCTCATCATCAATACAAGATCAACTGGTGAAAAAGAATGCGACACTGGATGGAAATAAATATATTAGTATTGGAGAAGCTTATTGAAATGATGCCACATCGAATGTGTGCTCCAATCACATATAAGGTGGTCCAGGTGATATTAGTATAAGAACGTGACATTGAGCAGGCCAGATTCATTATGGGCGGAGTGACAGGTTTCATACATGCTATGAATTCTTTGCCTGAGGCTCACAGAAATTAAGATGCAGTTGAGGCTTATGTTTTAACCTTAAACCCAATTATATTGGTGCATTATTTCAACAAGGTGTTCGGCGGACATGTGTATACAATACAGAAATAACCTCGGGTACTTATTATCATAATCAAATGCACTTGCAAAATTGAATGTATTTGAATGTGAAAGCCAAGAAACCCATAAAAATAACTTTTTATAAACTTTGCCACAAGCCTAAATGTAAATGGAAGAGAGACAAGAACTACTGGAAGGTAGAGACAGTAAATGGATCTAAAATGTTATGCCAAACATAAATGCACACACAAGCCAGTAAAGTGTAGGATGTTGTTGAGCTGGAATTAATATCCCTGACATTGACTTTATGTAGCTCCCATTGAAAGCAAAATTCAGCCCAAAATGCCCAGTGTCTGTTAATGTAGTCGATATTATTTTTCTCTTTATAAGGAGTCCTTATGTGCACTCTCAAATACAAACAATAACTTTTATAAATATTAATTAGATACATCCATCCATCCATCCATCTTCTGCCGCTTTATCCGGGGCCGGGTCGCGGGGGCAGCAGTCTGAGCAGGGACTCCCAGACTTCCTCCTCCCCAGACACTTCCTCTAACTCCTCCGGGGGGATCCCGAGGCGTTCCCAGGCCAGCCGAGAGACATAGTCTCTCCAGCGTGTCCTGGGTCTTCCCCGGGGCCTCTTCCCGGTGGGACATGCCTGAAACACCTCCCGAGGGAGGCGCCCAGGAGGCATCCGGAACAGATGCCCGAGCCACCTCAGCTGGCTCCTCTCGACGTGGAGGAGCAGCGGCTCTACTCCGAGCTCCCCCCGTGTGGCCGAGCTCCTCACCTTATCTCTAAGGGAGCGCCCAGCCACACGGCGGAGGAAACTCATTTCGACCGCTTGTATCCGCGATCTTGTTCTTTCGGTCACTACCCAAAGCTCATGACCATAGGTGAGGGTAGGAACGTAGACCGACCGGTAAATAGAGAGCTTTGCCTTTCGACTCAGCTCCTTCTTTACCACAACGGTCCGATGCAGCGACTGCATCACTGCAGCCGCTGCACCGATCCGCCTGTTGATCTCACGCTCCATCCTTCCCTCACTCGTGAACAAGACCCCGAGATACTTGAACTCCTCCACTTGGGGCAAGGACACCCCACCCACCTGGAGAGGGCAAGCCACCTTTTTCCGGTCGAGAACCATGGCCTCGGATTTGGAGGTGCTGATTCTCATCCCAGCCGCTTCACACTCGGCTGCAAACCGTCCCAGTGCATGTTGCAGGTCCGGGTTTGATGGAGCCATCAGGACAACATAGTCTGCAAACAGCAAAGATGAGATCCTGTGGTCCCCAAACTGGACACCCTCAGACCCCTGACTGCGCCTAGAAATTCTGTCCATAAAAATTATGAACAGAACCGGTGACAAAGGGCAGCCCTGGCGGAGTCCAACATGCACTGGGAACAGGTCTGACTTACTGCCGACAATGCGAACACAGCTCCTGCTCTGGTCATACAGGGACCGGACAGCCCTGAGCAAAGGGCCCCGGACCCCGTACTCCCGGAGCACCCCCCAAAGGACACCCGGAGGGACACGGTCGAAAGCCTTCTCCAGATCCACAAAGCACATGTGGACTGGTTGGGCAAACTCCCATGAGCCCTCGAGCACCCGATGGAGGGTATAGAGCTGGTCCAGTGTTCCACGACCGGGACGAAAACCACTCTGCTCCTCCTGAATCCGAGGTTCAACTATCGGTCGGATTCTCCTCTCCAGTTTTAATTAGATACAGTAAGAGTAATAATGAAATGTCACAATAAATGCCAGCGAACAAAGGTAAACAGAAAAATGTGCCGAATAAATATTCCTCACATTTTGGCTTGTAATTTTTGAACACATTTGAATATGACGGACATAAAGCACTTGGCAGATTGTGTTGTGACATTTTCCTTCTGTTTCCAGGACGTGAGGACTCAAAATAAATGACCTGCATTGTTGAAAATGCGTCTATCAGGTCAAGTGCGAGCTTTGTGATAAGTGCCTTTCTTTACCCACATGAACAAACTAAAATAATAATCATAATAATCATAATAACAATAATGAGCATAATCTGTTATTTTGTTGAATTCAAGGCTTAAGAGCTCAGATTTTTCACTATCCCCTCCCACTACGCCACTTGTATTTGTGCTTAGTCAAACAATTCAGACTCCACAGATCAAACATGTCCAGTTCAAAAATGAGTAAAAACACATACATTAAAATCAGCAGCTTGCTACGGTGAAATGCCATGGATCTGTTTCTATTATCGAGCTATTTTAGGTCAACACTACAGTTTACAATTAAATAAGTGTAAAATTATTATCCATGTACATTATAGCATAATGCTAAATACCTGAACAATTATATTACCATAGTCTTCTTTAATAATGTACTTTAATCAAAATATCTAACCAATCCAGTAAGTAAAAGTCTTTACTGTGGCATTACGATGTTAAACTTTACAGGAGTCCTCGTGAGGGGGGGGGGGCTAATCTGGTGAACTGGAGCGGTCAGTGAGGCCTGGACTCCCATGAGCAGGTGCTGGTTCGCTGAAGCCCTGTAAGAGCAGAGTCCTTTATGCAAATTGATTGTGAGCTGAGGTGCCTGCAGTGAGGGGAGATAAGAGGAGACAGAGAGGACCCCTGGCTACTTCCCCTTGTCCGGTGAAGCCTCTTTACTCACCTGAAGCCAATCTCAGGGGGTAATGGAACTGGGAAAAGTTATTAACCCTGCTTTGCAGCAGGGGCAGGACAGCTCTATTAAGTCGTCACACAAAGATTCCCCTATTTTCAATTACTACTTCCAGATGGTAAGAAAGTTAGAAAAAAATCTGCCTTATTTTGAACATCTTGAAGGGATCTCCAATTGCAGGACTATTTATCAGCGATTTCTTGTTTCTTGTTTCTTTTTCTCATTAGGCATAGGTCTGGCACCCACTATTTATATCACTGTTAAAAACACTTGTGTTGTTAATTGGTGCAATGGATGTTATAAAATATATCATCTGTGCAAGCAAAAAGAAGGTACTTTGGGATATATTTGGTCACCATTAATATTAATAAAAACACATTTGAACATAAGCAAGAGAGATTTTTTTTTATCAATATTCTTCCTCTAAAGTCTGATTTCTGCTCCAAACCACAAGCTTTTACTGACAGAGGATTGGCTGTGGACGTCTCAGTTAAATGATCCAAGCAAATCATTGCCAATTAGATAAGACCGAATCTCAATTAAACTTACATTCATTGCACAGCCCTAATGTAGGATGTGCTGAATCAGTGAGTCTTTTTCACTGTACTTATGACCATTTTTAAGTGAACCATTACCAACTGATTCGTGCATTAGGTTTATCCATTGTAATCAACAGTATACATGGCCAGAGGTCTGGGCATGTGTTCTGTATCTTTGAGACTGAAGCTTTACCCTCCACATTTATTGACCCTGCGTCCTGGCGTGCAGGGTCGAGTGCCTCAGGAGATGTGCCTGTTGAAATCAGACTCATGGAGGGGCCAGGCCAGGAGCTAAGCTACGACTACAGCCAGGTGAGTCATATAAAAAGAGGCTAATTGCTCAGTCACCGCCTGCCCCGAGGGTCACCTACACGATCTCTCCCTGGCAACCACAAGAGGCAATAAATAACAAGACACTGAGACGGAGAATGGCCACGACGTAATGGCCAAGAAGAAAAAGACATGCTTGGAGCATTTAGTTTCCGGCATTCAAACATTTATTTAAAAACAGAACAAATAAGAAATGTAGTTAATTGGCAAAAAAAATAAATTGTGCCATTTGAAAAAAACGTCCAAGGCTTTAAAGTTTATTTTTTGTCAAGCAAAGTTTTCAAAAGCCAAATCTATTTGATTGCAATAAAAATATACTCTCATCCTATCAATTACAGTATACTTAATGTAATGTGAACAAAGGAAGATTTTCAAGGAATCAAGGAAAAATATGTAAAATTGGTAGGGTGGTCGGAGCCATTGTCCCAGCTCCCTAAGGAGAATACTGCAAATGTTTATTTTTATTTTTAATTTATAATGTATTTATACAGGGAAAACGGGAGAACCTCTCCTTTTCATCAGTACCCTGTCAAATACAAAATACAAAATAAAACAAACAAACACATGATATCCTAAAAAATCCCAATAAAAGATTCAATAAAATATTCAATCGATCAATAAAGTTAACAAATACAAACTGGGATAAAATCATGTAAAACAAGAGCACTGGTTCAGTGGGTCATGTCTAACATAACACGGGTTATGTGAGTTCATGTGGTTGTCACATTGTAGGACATTTCTGTTGTTTTGTTACGTGATCTATCTGATTTTATTACATCTTATAACGCATTACTATGGTTATGAGGATGTGAAACAAAAATAGTAATTATATAACCTTCTAACTTTAAATCATTTTTATGGTTTATTTGAGTTTGTATTGCCAGAACAATGACTTGTTATTATGGTGATGATAATGACACAAAATTGAAAATGATAATTTAATACATACATATTACTAATATATATATATATATATATATATATATATATATATATATATATATATATATATATATATACATATTACTAATATATATATATATATATATATATATATATATATATATATATATATATATACATATTACTAATATATATATATATATATATATATATATATATAAAGAAGAAAGAAATGGGTCAGTGGTTCCTTGATATAAAGTGCCTTGAAGGTAGAAAAGGGCTGTATAAATGTGACCATTTCTATTTAGCTGTTGTTTTTTCATGCCGCCCACTATTTCACACCTACACACTCTCCCGCAGGGCCCGGCTACAATTATCACAATTGAGATGGTATATCAAAGCAAATTACTCTGACTGGATTGCTGTCCGAAGATTTAGCTTTGGCAAAAAAGTGTGTAATTCAGAAGTATAAAAAGTAAAATAAAAAGTGTAGTAAATGTTTTGTTCTTTTGGATGACAGAGCCTGCACATCATCAGCTGTTATCATCGATGACTATTGTTGTTCTGAAATGCGATGTCAAAACACTGCAGTTAAGCAGTTACTGTTGTTTTGAAGCAGGCGGCACTTGAGATGCTCTTTCACATGGCAGCTGACCTTTTATTCAGCTCACTGTGTGCTTGATTTACTGATAATCCGGGCCCTGTTTAGTGACTGACTCACAGTTGAATACACAACATCTCATTTGGTTTATTTACGCAAAAAGAAGGCATTTATTATTAGTAGTCAAGTTAACGCCACAGTATAAATTTCTAAAAGTTCACTGCGATTATGCAAATATGTACAATAATCTGTGCATGTAAGAAAGACATAATGTCCTGGTACTTAGCAAATCAGTGAAACTATTTTTTTGGGGCAACATGGACCTACTTTGACTGCCCCTCATCATTTCACAATGTGTTGATTTTCTGTGGATTTGAAGAAAAAAAAAGAAGAAAAAAAAAGTCAAATAAAAATAAAATGCCAGGGGTAAAGTAATTCAGGAAAAGTTGATACTTCAGTACACAAAGCATCAATTCTGAACTTATGGAATTTACACAATGTGTATTTTGTATTTGTTTTTTTTTACATTTGAATTTTAGATGAAACAAAACAGACAAATTGAATGTTTTGAGTGTATATAAATATTTCACATTTGATTCCACAAGCTTCCTTTAGTAATTTGGCCCTCAGAATAATAACACAATGAGTTTATGCCTGACAAACACTGATTAAAACCAATTGAGTTGGAGTAATAGACAGTCACTGAACAGCGTTCATGAGAACTAGGTAAGAACAGAAGTGTTCACATATCCTTCTACTATTATATTATCTATTATATATTTAACCTTGTGGTTTAGCTCAGTACAAACACTTATGATTCTTTTATATGTCAGTTTGCATTTCAGTCTTTTTGTCAATTCTTAAAATGTTTAAAATGTGAACAGAATCCTATCATTAAAACATAAATTTCAAATCTAATCACAATTGCAAAACTGGTAAGAAAAATCACAATTCGATATTCGACATGAGCGGCAGATTGAGAGTCTGATTTTTATATTTGAGTCTGACAGAAACAGAAATGTCTTCTTTTCCCGAGTTCTTGGCACAGGCACACACAGCGCAGACAGGTTGCTTATCCAATCAAGGTGTCGGAAAGATGTGTGATTAGAGACGTGACAAATATTTCAGCTTCAGAAATAACAGTCCAAGTGTCACCAATCTGCTGTTTGGAGCAGCTGCAAGAAGTGAAAATGGCGTTCAGCACAAGAACATTAATTATTTTGACTTCAGAATTGAATATTGAATGATAATAAGCAGAACATTACATTTCAAAACCATTGATTAGTCTTACAAATGGATGTTTCATTGTGTGATGTTTTTGATGTTTTAATATTGCCGTTTTGTGCTCGTGACATGTGTTTTGAGGAAGTTGTTTTTTAACCCAGGGCATTTAATCTTGTTTTTCGCTCAAATTCTTTGTTGAAAAGCAGAAAAAATAACCATGTCAAATCATAAATATAACTATCACAAAATCATTGTTCTAAAGCATAAAGAGAAGCAAAATTTAAGTATTCCAACACACACAATTTAGCCTGCGCACCGGTTGTCCAGAGGTCCCAGTTAAAGAGAATTACATATTTGTGTCCATTGAGAATAGGACGTCAGGTGGTATCTTGGCACTGGTACAATTGAATCAAGCTGCAACATATGAACTCATAGACAGAGGTGGCAGCTTGACAGATAACGGTGTAAGTGTCTCATAAACAGCCATTGTGACCTGCAGTTTTCCTGTTTATCATTTGCCATTCAGCATTGCCATTTAGACCACACGCTAAATCTAATTTATTTGGCAGAAGCTCGTTCTTTTTTAAGTACCATGACCCTGGGTTGTGTAAAATTCTCTGCAGCTTTGAGAGCAAGAAAAAAATATCGAGTTAGGAAAAGGGACTAGCCTCCAGTCCCTGAGCACTTCTCAGTTTAATTTAGTGCTACTCATCATTATTCAGCTCAGACACATCTACAGCCATAAAATAATTCTGTCTTACTAAAAGGAAACCTGCTTTGGCCCGTACTTGGCAGGGGACCTGGATGTGCTCAGAATGCTTGGCTGTCACAGAGAGCATGCACTCTGCAGATTGTGATCAAATGCAGCCATATCAATATGGTCCGTGAAATTGGGTTGAAATTGCCCTTGTATAATACAGTGCAAGATGCAATAGGGAGATGGAACAGCACGATGGATGTTTGTGCGGCAGGCAGCAGGTGAAAATAGGACAATATGCTTCTTGCCTCAGTGCTCTCAGCCTAACCTCTTCACTGACCCTTTGGTGCGCCGCTTCACTGCACTGCTTTTGGGAAAGAGAGAGAGCAGAAAGTTTGGTGCCGTCTTGTTTTTTGTTCAAAGCTGATATTTTACTAAATCATAGTATTCATTCATGTATTCATTTTCTACCGCTTGTTCACCCTGGACAGGAGCCAGCTCGTCGCAGTTTTAGCACAGAGACAGAGACACACAGACAAACATTCACTCATTCACTTGCCAATTTTACCCAACGCTTGTGTTTGGACGGTGGGAGGAGCCGGAGAACCTGGAGAGAACCCACAGTAACACAGGGAGAACATACAGACTCCACCCAGAGAGATCATGTGATGTTTGTCTGGCCCGGGAATCAAACCCATGATCTCCTTCAACTTCTATGCCACCGTGCACCACATACATAAAATATGTATTATAAGAATTGTAACTTTAACGATGTTAATGTCCTTTCCTCAATTCAAATTAATAATATTTTCCACATCCATTTGTAAGCTGCATCTATGGGTTTCAGGCATAAGAATTCCTTCCCGATTTGAAAGATTTGGCAGGACAGAGGACCATTGTCATAGCAATTGCACACAAAATATTATCTTGTTTGAATGGGAAAGTTTCTCCTTCAAATCAGACAGGAATCATTTGCCTGAAACATATGAATCCTCAAACACAAGTTTGACACAGCTTCGTTCCTCGTGCATTTCCATGGCCTGGAGTGAGATCCAATCATAGACACATCACTGGGGTTCAGGAGGCCAAACCAAAACAGTAAACAGAAGCCCTTCTGCCCAGTGTGCCAAACCATCACAGAGAGTCCAAGTCGCACTTGACTGACCTCTGTGCACTGCATGGTTGTGTAGACACGGTTTAGTTTCTGTTCAATAAAACCAAAGTAAAAAAGATCAAACAATATAAATAGGCTGCAAATCAAATACTTGATTGTGTGTTTGTGAATCCTTAAACATACAAGGTGTCCAGTGAAGGTGTCCAGTGAAGGTGTCCATACAACTATGTTTATTTATTGTATTGCCAAGTCCAAGCACATTTGGAATGCTTTAATTTAATCCTGAGACAAGTCCTTGTCCTATGAAATAGGGATGTCATGTCATGATGTTTCATTAAGACAAGCCGACTACTAAAGGAGACATAATCCCTATCCTTAATCAACTTTTAGGAGCTTTTAACCACATTACGATTGTTTCTTCTTCTCACTAAACCACTCAAAGTTGTATTTAGCGTGATTCATGCATATCTGAGTAATTCTCATTCTCCCGCAGAGAAGACGCTTTTGCTCCAACAATCCCTGTGTCACACCCACTGCTCTTTGTTCTCTTCGTTCTGCCATTTTATTTTCTTAAACGATGACACAAGTAGGATTTGGCAGCATCACAGAGCTATTTCGACACACATTTTTAAAAATCTGCTGCTCTCTGTTGTGAAATAGCAGCTCTCCATAGGGCGACGTACCGCGACACAAAACACTGGGTCGGTTTTCAACCCAGAAGGAGCTGACTGGTTTTTAATAAAGTTGTTTTAGATCAATATTGCAATTTGAAATGTCCAAAATATAACATAATGATCCACGGGTGTTGTGGATTAGAACTATGTAGCAGACAAAAGCATTTTCTGAATTAACTAAACATAATGTGACACAGCTATTTGATAAAATAGCACTTGAAATTTGGGTTTGCTTAAATGGTGTATATCAATTTGAAATCCCCTATTTTGTTTTCTTATCTTCTCATTCGTTGTCATTTTTTAATATTCAAAATTTTATTGAGAACTGTATAATCACAATTATTGACAAAATGAAAATGCAACAGCAGGTGTGACTGAAATGTGATGGTGTTAAGGTGGCTGTGCGAACGTAAGTGCTAATAATGATCAAGACAGGATTTAACAGTTCACTGACTGGAGAGCGTCTGACTGAGAGGAGAGTGCCCCCTGAGGGACACACACGGAGAGGCAGACACAATGAGATACAGCAATATAAAACAGGGAGAAGGTAAAGGTAATGCTTTTCTTCTTGTTTAGTGTTTGAGTTCGATTGCTAAGACTGACACAGACTTATTTTCATAGTTTTTTTCATAGTTTCGCGACTTTTACTTATATTTATACTTATATACTTATACTCCGGAGCGACTTATATGTGATATTATTTGTTATTTTCACACTTTCTACTGCATTTCATACTCCAGTGCAACTTATATATGTTTTTTCTTCTCTAATATGCATTTTTTGGCTGGTGCAACTTATAGTCCGGAAAATACGATACTGAGGCAGGAGGCCTGGCCAGACGCTTGTCCAGTGAAATATGGCTGTGAGAGCAATTAGGAAGCCAATTAGATGCTTTTTTTGGTAGATAACATGTCAGGGCCAGCCAGCTAAAGTGAGGAATCCTCCCAGACAACCAATCCAAGCAACAACTCACAATGATGCCTCTCGTTTCCCAGTTAAGGAACTCTCCAACGGGCCAGCTGGCCCAACTCAGCCTCATAACACAGAATAAGTCGGCAGGAAGCGAGAGTCTACACTTATCAGAGCTTGTCAAGACGTTTTCAACCCCGTGTCACTCTGAATCTGTCTGTAATGAACAGATGAGCCATGACCAAAACAATCAGCTATATTTAGCCACTTACCACCTTGTCAGTTCTTGCCGGATTTTTTAAATGTTTATCAAAACTGAGGGACTTGGCATTGTAAATTAGTCTTTTAATTAACTAGGCAGAACCATTTGGTGAAATTAAATTATCTAAGGTGACAATCAAGAGGATGGCTGTTTTGGTAAACAGCAGGGGATTTGGGAGGATTGGAAAAACATCTCCAAAGAGAACCAGCACTAACAGAATGAAGACATGCCTGAACTGATGTAGAAACAGGAAAGCAGTGCGTGTCAGTGCAGTTGGACACACAGGACCGGGACAGAGACAGGCTTCTGAGCCCAAAAGAGGCCAAAGTGTCTGTCCAAACATTCAGCTCCAGCCCCCCTCCTGTGAGGGCTCCTGTGGCTACAGTGAGACAGTGGCAGGAAGTGGCTTGGACAGCTGGACCCAAATCAATGAGCCCAACATTATTTAGGAAGGGAGTTACACAATGCATATTGCAAACACAGACTGTTCAAAAGCTTTTCCCACCTCCTCACAGAATCTTAGCCCTATTTCCTGTGTGTAGTGGACAAAGCTGTGCTTTGATGCAGATGTCGGTGTGTCTGGCCCTGGTCTGCTGCACCAGGGGGACCACATACTGTAAGTGAGCAGAGCCACTGAGCCCAGCGACCTTGTAATGAGCTGGGACACAGGGAATGAACATTATGGGCCTGGAAAGGAGTGAAGCATACAAAGTCCATTACCATCCAAAATGTGTGTGTGTGTGTGTTTTTCTACTGTGTCTATTCAGTCTGCTTTCTGTCCTACAGACCACACAGCACATGAATAAAGGCTCTGGTTTGCTCCAGGCAAAGCTGAAATTGCTCTATTACAGGCCTCAGTTTGAGACCAGTGTTTGGAGGAGCTCCTGGACCAGGCCAGAAACAACTGTTTTATTTCTATTCTGTGTGACCAAAGGATTTTGTCATTTAAGTACAGGAAAATAATGACAGAAATATACGTTTAAAAATAATAAATAAATACATCTGTAATATTTATTTTTTCAAGGCAATATCCACTGAACGTATTTCATGTATTTGATTTTTCCAACATCCCTAACCACTGCACCACCTTCAAAGAACATTGTTTATAAATTGTATACTGTAGTATTCTGGGTGATCTCAAGGTTTAGTGAAGATGATATAAAAAATATAATGCAATAAACACAGCACTCTATATCAGGGCGAGTCAAGGCAAGGCAAATGCATTAAAATAACAAAGACATGACAGAAATCACAAAATCTTTTAAGACATGAAAGAGAAGAGTGCAAAGAAAATCATCCCAGTCATATGCACAGCTAAATAAAACTGTTTTTAGGTTAGATTTGAACATTGACTCTGGCACCAACAGGAGGCCAGTCCATGTTTAGTCCTGACTCTGGCACCAGCAGGAAAAAAAAGTTGTTACAGTGGTGGTACGCCACCACTGTAACAACATTTTGGGTCGCACAAAATATCTTCATCACTTTTTCAATAACTTGAGTTAATACACTAAAATAACGACTTTGCCTTGCAAAATTACCCATCCAATATTGAACCAGAATTCAACTAGGACTAGATCAGTACCAATCAGGTCTGATCCAAGACTAATCCAGAATAAAAAGCAGGTATAAATCAGAATTAAACAAGGACAAAACCAAGACCAAACCAGGTCTAAACTAGTGCTAAACCAGAGATAAACCAGCAAACAATTTTATTTTTTTCCCAATATTTGGACTATGGGTTGTGTGCTGGATTAAATCGCTTGGAGGGCCTGATTAGGCCCGCGGGCCTATGTTGAATAGCCCTGCTATAGATATCTGGCTGTCTCCCAGAGAATCTAGATGGGTAACCAAAGAAATCTCATCTCGTTAGTGGACTGGCCCCATAGGTGCTTCTCTGTCTACTCCACCTAAACTGAGCAGGTGCATAAAATGTATGAGAGGCCCAGGATTATTGAAGACCAAATGCTCTCTATAAAGAGCATTATAAAAAGAGGTGATACGACAAAGGCGAGTCTGGTTGGGCTGGGCCATGTGCAATCAGTGAGCATTGTGATAAGAGAGCTCGCCTCTTATGCCTGATCGTTAGGGAAATGGAGTTGTGGCATTAGACTGCATGCAGGGTTATTTACAGTGATTTCTTTTTGTTCCTCACATCTTTGTGCAAGTGTCAGCTTATCCATGCTGATGTGTAATTGTTATGGCATTGCAGTCATAACAGGATATACATCTAAAGAGAACCCAAAAAGACAATTATGAAGCAGGCAAGTGTGAAACCACTCTCAAAATGATTTGAAAAGTAGACAACAGAGCAAAGTTAGTTTTACAATTCAATCCACTCTTTAGTGTGGAGTGTTGGAAGGGGACAAAAAGAAGAATAACAGGTCCTATAATGTCCTGGTATCCGGTGTTGGATTAATCAATGCATTTATATAGCGCTTATGAAAAATGTACTTGGTGGTGACTTTTGTAGCCACAACTGAAAGCTGTGCAGTAGTTTAAGAGCTGAAATGGAGGACAGTCTCATGATTCTGAGAAGTCGTCTGCTGAAGTTATTGGGCCATTTGCTTGTAATGACTACACTCAGGTAAACAGAATTAATCAAGATTACTGGATGGGAGAACTTGAAGAAGGTCCAGGCAGAGGCAGGGACTCAGCTGCGAATCAGCATTAGAAGTGAGCCTAGATAAATGCGTGATTTATAGAAGTCATTATATGGGCAGACCACACATTGCATTTAAATGGAAGATAGTGGGTAAAATTGTTGGTATAATCGGGTATGTGTCAAAGCATGGAATATGCATGTTCAAATAAATATGTATTGCAAAAAGAAGATCTCTCCATGAATTAATTTGGATTTCACGAGCAGCACAAGAGGATTTCTAAATCTTCCACATTGTTCATACTTCACAAAGTTCATAACTATATTAATATAAATATAAGTAATGAATTAATATTAAATATGTGGCCCCAGAATCCCCCCCACCATGTTTGACCATGTTTATTGTCTTCAGCCATCTGCTGTCAATAACCCTTGACTCAACAAGCTGTTATTTATGCCACCAGAAACTGCCAACAAATATCAGTGTGTTTTCAGAACAGAATTACAATATTCTGTTAAATCGCTGAGCGGCACAAGATGGAGACTCATAGTGAATATATGCAAGAGTAAGCCTACGTGAAAAAGAATACATGTGAAATTGTAGAGAATAAAACACTGTCAAGCTCCACTTCTCCCAGACTTGCCTAGGTTTCAATAAAAAACAGAATACAACGCACCAGCATACTGAATGTTTCAAGCAGTGAGTGTAAAGTATGCACTAAAACAAAGCCTGGGATCAGCGGTGCGATCGATTTCTGAAAGGGGGAAACCCTGGAGAGAGCAGCAGTAAGACGCAATGACACAAACACTTTTGTCAAGAACAAACTCCAGCGTCCCTGTGACATTTTGAGGATTTAGACGTCTTAGGGAGAAATGACAACCACTTTGTCTGCTTTAAACAGCTTAAGGAGAGACTGAAGCTGCTAAACTCTTGGTTAAAATGAAGGTAAAATGTGTTAACTCAGTTTAAAGTTTCTAAATTTTCTAATCTGACAATATTATTAATATTAGTGCATCAACACTCTACAGAAAACGTACTTTGATAAATCCATTTACAGCTGTTCCTTATCTAAATAAAGCCCTGTCATTTACATAAGTCTGAGAAAGTAAAACCACTTTTCACAAATTGGACATAATTATGTTATTTATGTGGTACCGGGAAGACGAATCAAAATAAAATGACTTTGTTCTCACTCTACAGGCTCAAAGTACAAAGTAACACTTCACAGTAAAAACACATACTTTGGATTAAGTGCATTGTATCTTCCTCTGTTGCATTGATTGTCGACTCCACTGCATCGCAAACCGATAATGCTGCTGTACCTGCCAATCAGTCACTTCGGCTTCTGTAACTGCTTCATTTTGCAAAGCCAGAATTGGAGGAACGACATCTAATCAAATAATTGCACTGTAAAAACAAGCTGATTCTAGATGATTGACAGAAATTTGAGTGGTCTATTAGTCTATCAGTCTTGCTGTTGGAGCATTTTGGTTATAAATCAAAGCGAGTGGCTTCTAATTGGACAGTAATGTGTGTTGGGCCATCTATGTGCCAGCTCTCAGCACATCTCTAGATCTACAGCCTGTGACCTTAGAGCAGCAAGGTCAATGTCCACTTTAACTGCCTGTGATTGATTGTTAGAGAGTGGAGCATATTTACAAGAATCTTTTTAAAGCACCAGCCGCAAAGATTCATTATTCATCAAGCAAGTTGCAGAAATGTAATGCAGAAAAATATTCAAAATCTAATTCTAATTTGCAGACTCTCATTTTCCTCACAGTAGAACTTGTGCTCGTCTCTTCATGCTGCAAATACATTATGCATTACAACATGTTTGGGGAGTCAAAAATGATGAATAAAACCCTTTTTATTAGTTTTTTGTGTTAACCCATGCATGCAATTATGGAACAAGTGCACAAAAGCTTTATTGATTAAAACAGAACCATTGGTGGCTATCAGTGGCTTTTAGAGTGTGATGATGTCATAGTCCCAAATGAGGGACAAGCGCCAGTTTAACCCATTGATTACATGGTGTTTTATACAAATTATCCAAAAAGAAAATCCACAAATATTGAACAAGATAATTTAAATTGTATAAACCTTTAAAACCACATTAGAACAAAAATATGTCTGTAAAGAACCCAAATGACCAGAGCAAAAAGCATGTTATTGTTCCAGTCCATACATATTACAGTTCCACCTGCTTTGTCTCCGAGCCCCTTCATTCTGCCCGACTTGTTCCTTTTGTGTGATAATAATAAGGTAATTTGTCTTGTGCATGGGAGACACAATATAATTGTCAAAGTCAGATAGATGTGAAAGTGGATCAAATACATCCAGAAGATTTGTCTTCCTCCTCTTTAGCCAGTTCCTCTTTGACAGTTCACACTTGAAATACATGTGTGAACCTTGTGACATTTCCCGTACAAACAAACCATTACCAGATAACTACGCCAACAGGAGGGACTCGGAAAGCAAACAGAACTACACGAGCCACGAGCGCCTTCGACGTGTTTGTATCCCTGGTGTTTCACGTAAAAGAAGCCAGTCAATAACACAGCTTTAAGTATCATGCGAGTTTTGTAAAGGTGCCAGTGTTAAAGAACAAATGCAGTGTTAAGAAATGTAAGAAATGTCTTTCCCTCTCCTTTATTGCTATGGTTCCATCTCTGTAATGAATAGACTCACCAAAGCGACCCTCAAGGCTGCCACGACGCATTTCTGCACTGCGCCGTTTGTTGCCACGCGCACAATCCCTCACTGCCGTTTATAGATAGATTTCGTGTCTGTCGTGGTAGAGGCAGGAATGAGTGTTTTCACAGCTATAGTGGGAATGCGATTATCATACAGGGATCACAGTCGTCATGGAAACTAAGGTTGGTGCGTGGTGCTAAGCCGGTTCCTTACACATCCCAGAACATTTGAAATTAGTGTGAGAAATCAGCTCCATTAAAATAGAGACATGACAAAGTGGGTCTTTCATATTGTGTGTGTTGGTAATCGGTGCGAGGCAGACTTGGTTCACAGAACATTTTTGTTAAACTTGAACATTCATGTCACTTTAAATGCACATCATTCTTTTTCAGCGTGTTAACTCTGTCTTTCAAGTGTGTTGCAACAAAATGATATGCCACATTTGGATCAGAATGTAACTTCAAACGATCACTGGGAGAAATTTAACGTTTCACGATGGGTTTTGACACACTTAAGCACCGAAACAAGGTGAAAACGACATGTCTCTGTCTGCAACTAACGACATTATGAAGTGAAACAATGAATTACTTTATTACATTTCACTTTGGAGCATCTCGGGACGCTTCTGTTCGTGGTGGTCTGCGTTAGCATGCAGAGGTTCTGGCATGCAGAGGTTCTGGCTTGCAGGGGTCTGCTACGTGAGCAGCTGAATCATACTTTGTCTTCATTCGGTGGACTCAGTGATACACAACAAGACACAACTTCTGTTATATAGTTAGATTTTTCAGAAATTATTTAATTTCCTTCTGCACCTCTACACTGTGTTTTAACCAAGCTTTATCTATTGCAACAGCTTTGGACAATATTTGATGAATTATTCACTATAAACGCCACAATAAACAGGAAACAGCAGCTGAACAAATAAAGTTATGATCATTGGAAATATATATTGGTTTGTCACCAAATCGTGTCAGCGATTGGTGAGGAATGATGTTTATATCAGCAATTTTGACTTTCATTCTCACCCGAGTCTGAGTTCTCTCTTGTCCAGTCACAAAGTGTTCCGGGACCCTCTACCGCCCCCTTCGGACCCCTCAAACGGGACAGTTCACTTTTGACACTGGAGACACTCTTGGATGATTTGCTTCAAAGCGAACTAGTCGAAACAGGTTTAAAATATGCCAACTGAAGGCTCCTAGAGAATAATGAACTAGAAAATCTGCAATGGCTGAAGCCTCTCCCTCTCTCTCTCCCTCTCTCTCTCCCTCCCCCTCTCTCCCTCCCTCTCTCCCTCTCTCTCTCCCTCCCTCTCTCCCTCTCTCTCTCCCTCCCCCTCTCCCTCCCCCTCTCTCTCCCTCCCCCTCTCTCTCCCTCCCTCTCTCCCTCTCTCTCCCTCCCTCTCTCCCTCCCCCTCTCTCTCTCCCTCCCTCTCTCCCTCCCCCTCTCTCTCCCTCCCCCCCCCTCTCTCTCTCTCTCTCTCTCCCTCTCTCTCTCTCTCTCTCTCTCTCTCTCTCGCTCGACTGGCTCCGTCACAAAATTCTAAAGAATAAAGCCTAAAGAATAAAGCCTAAAGAATAAAGTCTAAAGAATTCCTCAGACACTCAATGCCCAAATTCATTTAAATGAAGAAAACTAATACTTTTGAAAATTCGACAATTCTGCAAAAAGTACAAGTTGTTCAAATGTCAAAAGTAATAGCACACGTACTACTGCGAAAGCGATCGTAATGAGGTATAACATGTTGAAATTGGTTGAAGCGTTAAGGAGTTGAAACTGGCTAAATGGAAAATCATGGAAAATAATAATAAAAAATATGTGAAATACAAGAACATAGTGCCTGCGTGACATCACGCAGACACTCAATAACCAGAATCAGATCAGAAAAGGTTTAATGTCATTGCACACAGTTCACAAACATAAGAACTTGTTTCAGCGTTAAGGTGCAAAATAATATCAATAACAACGTCTATAGAATCAAATAAATCATGCATAAATTAAGAATGTACCAATAAAATAAACGTATAACATAAACTAACATATTATTGGTGACAATTGTTATGAAATATATACACATGTTGTCATGCGTCTATATTGTCCGGATAACTAGAAACAATAATAGTCAAGACTAATTTAATCTTTGGTTAGTCACGATCAGTTAAGATAAGATAAGATAATCCTTTATTGTCCCACAGTTATTGTTCTTTAATTGTTGCGACTGTCCATTCAAAACAAGCGGTCCATATTTCACTGCAGTCAGTCCAGTGGATTTTCTTACTATGGTCACCTGACCTACTTGACAGAGTATAAAAGAAGAGAAAAGAAGAAGAAGAGGGACCGAAATCAATTGAAAGAAAGTTTGGATGGACTTTCTCATTTTCCCTCAAGGAGCAGGTGAAGGCAGCGCTCCACTTTTGAAGTAGACGAGAGCAGGTGGACGAGAGAGTTATCAAAAAAGATAGAAACAATGCAATAAAGCTGGAGAGTCTTGGGGCGCACTGGGAGCAGAGAGCCATCTGCGAGCTCACTCCGTAAAAAAGCTTATCTTATTAGCACCACTCTTGTGTGCAAAGTTTGTTTTCCCACCTCTCTGCTTTGTGCTCCTGTCACATCTGCATGTCCTTCACTCACTCGCCTCCTGCCCGTTCCTCACTACACAGAAATATTCAAGTGAGATTTAATTAGAGCCTGTCACGCACCTATGAATGAAGACGGCATTCTTGTTCATTATCCTCTCAAAACATTCCCTGGACGTAAACTGAAATGACTACAAACACGCAAATATATCCACTTAAGACTTCAACAATGAGTTTACTCTAAAGGCACCAACTGAACAAAATGCAAGTTGGATAGTTTGGATATATTTAGCAATGTCCGAGCATTTCTGAGTAGTTTTGTTCATTAATTACATCAGAATTGCCTCGCTAACTAAGACCAAATACATTTGTATTACATTTTTTGATCCAATTTTATTTTGCCTTTCAAATTCAATACTACAACAAAGTAAAAACATTACACGTTGTTCTTCCAAAGTCTGAAGCCTGCTGCAAACCACAGGCTTTCACTGACAGAGTTGGGTGTGGACCGCTCGGTTAATAAGCTAACCCAGTCTCGTTTCAGATTTGATTAATTGCACAGTCTTATTGCTAACATAGACACATCAACAGCAGGTGACAACATACTGTAATAAGACTGAGCAATTAATCACATTTTAATCCAGATCAATCAAGAACTGATTGTTTCAAAACATCAAAAATCGTCAAGGAGCTTTTTAATGGAGAGTTCTACAGCCAATCAGTAAAACTCATGAGGAGGTCAGGCTTTTCAGGTGTAAATTCTACTCATTCGTGACTTTCTTTATGACCTTGGCAAAAATAAGATTGAAAGGCATTTACTTTTGTTTTAATAATAAAAAATAAAATCCTAAATTGTAATTTATTTGTTTTTTTGGCCAAATCCCTAAACTGAGGGGGTGTGCTAAAATATTGAAATATTTCTACATTTTAAATTTGACTAAATATGGAGATACAGAACTAATATTGTGGGCAGCTGTATCGATATATAACCAAGAGCATTTTTGGGGCTGTTTTACAACATTGTTTTGTTACTTCTTGTTTAGAGAAATAAAACTGTGCAACATATTTTACATATTCACAGTTGTGATGAATAAATATGTGTATTTCATATAAAGTCTGTGCAGGTGGTTGTAAAGTAAAGAAACGCTGTTGTTCAAATGTATTTGACTTTGTGAAAATGGTGAGATATTGCAGAATATCACATGCAATATGTCGATTATTGCATGTGTCGCAGAATCGTAAGATTATTTTATCGTGATGTATTGTGTGTGTCGTTTTGAATTGTGAGAAACTCTGTGATTTCCAGCCCGACTTTACAGCAACCAGTGTTCATTTTGACCCCAAAAAATGATGTAATTCTAGTCAGTGTTTTTTTTTTTTTTTTTTACAAAATTATTTTTTCATTTAGTTTAATTTTTGTCTAAATTTAGTCAACAAAAATGTAAAATTAATTTAGGCGACCAAATCCAGAATAAACTTAGTCAAACAGAAAAGATATGTTTATTTTAACTCTGATAAATTGCATTACTTCAGGAGCATGAACAGACATTGAGTCTCTTTCTGCTCTGGTTTCAGGCTCTGGGACTAAAAAGTGGACCTGGGATCTAGTCTGCACTTGTCTCTTTTATTCATTTATGTTTCATTTTATTATTTGACACATATGTTAGTGCATTCGTGGAGAAAAATATCTTCTTATAGTCATAGTTTTGGTCATTATGATCAGTTTTTATTTAGTTTTTGTTAAAAGTTAAAAACAAGACGCATTTTCTAAGACTCATCTGGGTTGTTTACTTCATGCATCGGCTCTACCCTGAACCTCCGACCTGATCCATGGAAAAAGGAGTGTCCCCGGGGCCGCAAACAGCTCCCAACTTGCAGTGGTAAACAGTGACGCACAATATGCCAGCGCGCACAACAAAAGCCATGAGTCCGAGCGCTGTCACCACTCATCACGCTGACACAAAGCTGCACGCTGACACCGCTGAGGACATTTCACTGTATGAGGCTGCAAAGACACACAGCCAGTTACGGTGGGATCAATGCCGGGATCGATGCTGAGGTGCCGGCCCGCTGAGCATACAAAGCATAAAAGCGACACACATTTTAGGATGACGTGACAAAAAGATCCTTGGACACATGAAATGGCCCCGAGAATAAGGTGGAGCTCTTACAATTGAAGCCAATAAATGTCTTGTACCAGAAAAGTAAGAAATCTCTGTGGTAAATATAAACTGCTACAAATGCGTCGGCCATCTTAAAGTTAAGGAGAGCCCAGGGTCACACACTGGGAACATGGGGCCCGAGGCGGTAATTCAAGCGCTCACGGAAAAAAAAAAACATGCTTCCTAGACTCGGTGACAAGAACAAGCCTGTGACTGACAGCACATTCTGTTTTCAATTACAAGTACAATGTAAAGCTGTCGGCTGCATTTGTGTGTATGATATGCACAATCTCAAACGCAAACATGTGCCATTTAGTGGAGAGACAGCGCTGACCAGTTCAATGCAAAATCCGTAAAAAAAAACACGCTGGTAAATTACTATTGTAAAAATTCAAATGGAATCCTAATTCATTCAGTGCTTGCTCTTTGTGAAAACGGCACGTGCACCTTTGTTTCTCTTGGGCCTTTATCATAGCAACCGAGTGCTTATTTAAACTGACAGTGCGAGTGGGAGGTGGGATGTCCTGGGGAGAGAGCGCATTTTCTCAACTAACAGAAGAACAGGAGAAATATCCTGATTATAATTGTTTGGGAATTATTATTTACGTGGAAATTGGTGAATTTATTTAGCACCAAATTTTCCTCCCCCAAAACCTCCGTCATGATAATGGGACATGAAATGAATATGGATGAGCGCATTGTGGTGCTGAGTTAATCATCACAATCTCACACATTGCACCACACACCGCTCCACTCTTTTTGATCTGAGCTCAATAAATGTAAAGTGTGAGACAGCAACATACTGTAGAGCAATGATCACTGAATAAAGTCTGATCTAAAGTCCTGTGTGTTGCTGTGTGACAGTATTCTCGTTTTGTTTCGGCTGAAAAGGCACTGATTGCCTTTTAACAGGCTTTTCAAATATGACCTTTCTCCAACAAGAAAAATAATAATGTAAAGTCACTTGCCTTTTTCAAGTGCTGTGACGGTTAGTGTGATACTTTTCTCTGTAATCAGGGGACACAAACCACCCTTTGGTGAAGTAGTGTGTCATTTGTGTATCAAAGAACAGCAACATCATCTCCAAAAGGAACATTTAAGCTCACCTTCCATTTACCTTCAGACCAAGTCAATGTGCCACATAGGACAGAGTTTAAATGTGATAACTGGTCCTCTTCTCTGTGTAAAAGCCTTTAAGAAAAGCCCAGTGTACATTAGAGTACAGTATACACAGGCCTTTAAGAAAAGCCCAGTGTACATTAGAGTACAGTATACACCGGCCTTTAAGAAAAGCCCAGTGTACATTAGAGTACAGTATACACCGGCCTTTAAGAAAAGCCCAGTGTACATTAGAGTACAGTATACACAGGCCTTTAAGAAAAGCCCAGTGTACATTAGAGTACAGTATACACAGGCCTTTAAGAAAAGCCCAGTGTACATTAGAGTACAGTATACACTGGCCTTTAAGAAAAGCCCAGTGTACATTAGAGTACAGTACACACCGGCCTTTAAGAAAAGCCCAGTGTACATTAGAGTACAGTTAAGAAAAGACCAGTGTACATTAGAGTACAGTTAAGAAAAGCCCAGTGTACATTAGAATACAGTTAAGAAAAGCCCAGTGTACATTAGAGTACAGTTAAGAAAAGCCCAGTGTACATTAGAGTACAGTTAAGAAAAGCCCAGTGTACATTAGAATACAGTTAAGAAAAGCCTAGTGTACATTAGAGTACAGTTAAGAAAAGCCCAGTGTACATTAGAGTACAGTTAAGAAAAGCCTAGTGTACATTAGAGTACAGTTAAGAAAAGCCCAGTGTACATTAGAGTACAGTTAAGAAAAGCCCAGTGTACATTAGAGTACAGTTAAGAAAAGCCCAGTGTACATTAGAGTACAGTTAAGAAAAGCCCAGTGTACATTAGAATACAGTTAAGAAAAGCCTAGTGTACATTAGAGTACAGTTAAGAAAAGCCCAGTGTACATTAGAGTACAGTTAAGAAAAGCCTAGTGTACATTAGAGTACAGTTAAGAAAAGCCCAGTGTACATTAGAATACAGTTAAGAAAAGCCTAGTGTACATTAGAGTACAGTTAAGAAAAGCCTAGTGTACATTAGAGTACAGTTAAGAAAAGCCTAGTGTACATTAGAGTACAGTTAAGAAAAGCCCAGTGTACATTAGAGTACAGTTAAGAAAAGCCTAGTGTACATTAGAGTACAGTTAAGAAAAGCCTAGTGTACATTAGAGTACAGTTAAGAAAAGCCTAGTGTACATTAGAGTACAGTTAAGAAAAGCCCAGTGTACATTAGAGTACAGTTAAGAAAAGCCTAGTGTACATTAGAGTACAGTTAAGAAAAGCCCAGTGTACATTAGAGTACAGTTAAGAAAAGCCTAGTGTACATTAGAGTACAGTTAAGAAAAGCCTAGTGTACATTAGAATACAGTTAAGAAAAGCCTAGTGTACATTAGAATACAGTTAAGAAAAGCCTAGTGTACATTAGAGTACAGTATACACTGGCCTTTAAGAAAAGCCCAGTGTACATTAGAGTACAGTTAAGAAAGGCCCAGTGTACCTTAGAATACAGTTAAGAAAAGCCTAGTGTACATTAGAGTACAGTATACACCGGCCTTTAAGAAAAGCCCAGTATACATTAGAGTACAGTTAAGAAAAGCTTAGTGAATATTAGAATACAGTTAAGAAAAGCCTAGTGTACATTAGAGTACAGTACACACCATAAACCTTCACAAACGACTGACACTTGAAACTGAGCTTTATACAATGTTTTATGTACATATTTCCCTTTTAATTTCTGTTTGAACAGCAACGTGGCTCTTCTTGGTCTATCTTTTGATAAAGGTTGTTGCTATGCAACAGTTAAAACATTTGTTGAGTACCGCTGAGTTTCCTAGTACCTTTCTGTGGGCTGCGTCATGAGCTGAGTGGCCACTGGCAGCAGTACCTTGTACCCGACCCTCATTTCTGTTCAAAAGGCTTTCTTGGTGAATATGCAGCCTTGTGGAGCTGGATATTTAATATCCACATTAAAGTTTGTATTTTAAACAAGATGAAAAATATATTCTAGCTCTACCAAGACCAAGCTTTCTCACGTTTGAAATAAAGCCCAATCATAGCCCCACCTGCTGTTATCAGTCTTTCAACAGGCCAATTAAAGCTGTGCCAGAGTAGCATTTATTGATGGCAGCACAGTTGAGGAACACTAGCTCGGTGGTCACAGGGCGATGGCACATGTGAACTCTCTCTCGGCTCTTCTGTTTGACACCACAAAATTAACTCCCCCTGACCTGTGGTCTGGATGCTGTCTAACACACATCAGGTCACAAGTCTATTGCCTCTACACAAGAGATGGCCCATTTCCTTAGTCCAGGGACAGTGCAAACAACCTGCAGAGGAGATCAGAGATCAGTCAAGAGTCCACTCACAAGTCGCAATATGAACTGGTACGCCGAGAGTGAAAAGCAACATTGTTCTAAATTAATAACACAGGGGAAAAGACTCAAGCCTATTCCATGACGCTTACATATTTAAATGAACATGGCGAGTAATTAACTCTCATTAATACAGTGCGTGTAAGAGAAGCTGAGAGTGGAGTGGACAGACTGGACTATGTCACCAGTGATAATACAGACCATTTCCTGCTCCACACAGGAACTATGGAACTATAGAGAGCCTCTGTACAACAACAACAACAAACTTCAATATTTCAGTTTTTCTTGTATTACGAATCTGTAAGGAGTGTAATGGTAAACTAAATACACAGTTTGATTCTGTTTTTGAGTGGTTCAGTACATTTACAGAAACGGGAGAAAGAAAGAAAATGCAAAATGTATTCAGCCCATTATAAATGATACCGAGTAGGCCAAGCAGGTGTTTTATTGAAATTAATTGAAATAGATTATTACACTACACTACAATTCGGGCTGTGCCAAAACAAAAAAAAAATCAACAGGTTTACAGCCAATCCTGTGGCAGCGCTTGTTTCTGAAGAGTTGTGCTCACTTGTTTAGGAGAAAGCACTGAGTCAGGGTGACAGTTTAATCACTTCACATCGCTTTCTTATTTAAATACGCACAATTTGACTGAAAGTCCAGTCTCTCTTTCCTCCTGCCGTTTGCCGCCGGCTCCCTCCCTCTCCTTCCTCTCTTCTCTTTCTCTCCACTTGTGCTTCTTATCATCATAATCTAAGTTACGGAAAGTAAACAAATATTTTCTCAGTCAATCTTAAGACCTCATTTAGCACATAACCATTGCATGTGTTTCTGCTGATAGTGCTATTACTTAAACACAATCCAAACGTTTTGGTGTCTGTTGCTCATTGTGTCTTGTTCTGTTTTGTTTCTCTACAACTTTTTGTTTTTTAAAGAGCTCATGAAATGAAGCATCTTAAATAATGGGCACTTTGGATATAGTTCATAATGGCAGAAATAGTAGGTTTAGACCACTTCCCATTACAGTGCACATTTTTCAGTTGAAGTCATCTGGTCATTCTCACTCTACAGGCCTAGTCTGGGCTGCGTAAGCCCTGCCCATCGGGCAGAACCTTCTGATAATAGCCTGACTTGTTAATCTATTTGTTTATAGAGTTTATAGAGAACCAACACACAGCCCCGCTTGGGCTCTGGACAGAAGGGAAAAAGATCCAAGAAGGGATGAGAGTCTCTATCCCTTATGTATCTGGACTGTCTGAAAAACTACAAAGGATTTTTAGACAATCAGATCGTTCTGTTTATTTTAAACCGGGCAACACTTTAAGACTGGTTCACCCACAAGATGCCCACACAAAAACAGAGGAATGTAGTTTATCCAATCCAATGCAGTGAGAAAAGTTGTAAAGAGCGTAACATGCAAATGTACCTCCGTACCTATGTGTGAGTAGCAACCTTAAAAGAAATAATGACGCACAGCGTTTGGATCGAGGAGTGTCTATTTTCGCTTTGGACTTTGATGCAGAATGACGAATCATGGCAACACACGCATGACGATGTGCACGCCTAAAGCCCACTGTGTCAGCTGCTGTTCAGTGGAATATGTGTGAGGCAGGGACAAAGTCTTGCAGGTAAAGAGGGTATATTTTCACTGCCACTGCTTTGAAAACAACATGCTATTATTTCACTTTGTGAGTAATTTTAAAGCATACAATATTACAATCAAATACCATATTTGTGGACAAATTGCTGCAGGTTTCTGTGGAAAAGGTTTGCACTCTCCATCTATAAAACAGAGTTTTAAGGTTTTTTAGTTGTGATAAATCTGGCAGCACCTTCTAAACAAATTAATTTGCATTTCCTCCACCCCAAATGTTACGCTTGTTGTGGAAAACGCCCAAATTTGAGCAAAAAATGACAATTGTACCAGTTTTCACTCTTCTGAGCAACTGCTTGATGAACTAGATACATACATTATCACTCAAGTAGATACATACATTATCACTGAATTAAGTTTGGGTGCTTTCCCATTAATTTAGATCTCATCACTGATTAATGGAATCTGTGAACAAAAGATGAACGCATTTATTATTAGAACTAAAAGAGATTCATTATTGCAGTTTAAGTGTGCAGGGAGGTGTACTGCGTGCACAATGAGGAGAGGTTTATACTGTACATTCTTAAGAGGTGCTGTCCATGGTTCTGAAACACAACCAGAACAAAGATATATTTTCAAGGCTTGAGTGGTAGAGAAACACATTAACCCATGGATCTGAAGTGATCATTTGGGTGATATATTTATTTTTCTTTGACTTTCTTATTGTTTAATCAAATAAACTTCCACTCCCATCCTTGTGAAACGTCACTGTGCATCCAGTGGCCTGTTGTATGAAATAAATGTCAGATCCCTGCTCTTAGGAGGCCTGCCCCTCTCTATCCTTGTTTCCCTGGAGTAGAAAAGCCAGCCAATCAGAACTGAGCAGTCACTGAGTCATGGAGCGAGCGGGCTGAAGCCAGTGGACTGGAAAGAGCTCTCGCTTTGGGCAGGAAATCTGCACTATCCTAATGTGTAGTTAATTTTTACAAATCTTAACAAAAGAGAATACTTAATGGATCATAACAAATAAAATACTTCCTTATGTGGAAAAATCCTCAAAAATAAGTTTTAAATGTACATGTCTATATTTGTAAGACCGTACATTTCGTTCTAAAAAAATGTATTTATTGCATTGAGATGTTGCAACGCACCAATAACTCAACAAACAGCCGATGAATCACCACAAGGTTATGTGAAGGTCAAAACATAAGAGATGATTCAAATCTGCTGCAGTTTAGTAGAGTCTGCATCACTCAAGGCAAACAACAGTTAGACAAACAAACACACTGAATGGGGATGTGAGCCAGTGCCAGAGATCCTCATTAACTATTGATGCAATGGGAGATCTCACAGCTGGATACACTTCACACACTCTGGACACACATATGCATTAAGCTGTTTGTGAATCATATCAGCAGAGCCCAAACAGCAGGCACAAGGCAAGTCGGGGAAAGGAGACATGATTGTCCACCCTTTACAGTAAATATTTAAGTAAGTAATTACATTTCATCTAATAATGTGACTAACTACAGAGAAGAGCGTGTAAAAAGACTCTGACTTAAGGATGATGTGGAAACATAATGAAAGTTAAATTAGGTGAATAGGTGTTAGGTTTGAAAAGACTAGAGCGTGCTGGCTTTCATTGCTTGTTCAGGCGAAGGACAATGGGCTCAAATAGACGGGTTTATTTGAAGCTCCACACTGTAACAACCTACACCTTTTTCATGTGACTAAATGAGAGGAGATAATAAAAGTGTAAATGTTATTGCGAATAGGGGCGCTTTGTTCAGACCCCAGGCATTTTTTCACTGAGAGAGGGAGACCTACTGTACATCAGCTTAGATGAAGGGACAGGGGGAAGCAAGACAAGACATTGTTCATTTCAGTTGTATCAGGTATAATGAGGACAGAAGTGGAGCAGAGAGATAAGGAACAGCAAAGGGGAAATGACGAACAGCAGGGAGGACGGAGCACTGATTCAATTCAACTAAAACTTCTTAGAACAGAGTGAGGCTGAGCAAGGCAAAAAACAACAACAGGTTCTTAAAATTGAACCAATGCTGCAGAGAATTAGATTGGACAATACACGTGTCTACTGTCTCCTATTTCTGAATGTTAATGTAATGTTGAAACACCTCAGACAGACCTGTACAATTAAGGACTGCAGATGGAACGTTGCTTTTATAGCTAGTATCTGGCAAGTAATTTGGCTCCGGAGCATTCAAATTCACATCATAATATCATAAAAATACTTCCTTAAACTGCATTTTTTCTTTACAGAAGTTTTCTGTCACAATAAAAAATAGGCAAATGGTGATTATAGAAGTAAATTTAAGCATTGTTCAAGATGAAAATACAACCAACTGTTGAAAAGGAGGGTCTGTAATCTTAATGCCTTGTGTCATGTGTGACATTGTGAATGTGACATCCCTTGACATCTGTCATCTTGCATGAGCTACTCCCCAAAAATACCTCCCTCTCCTCTCTTTGCACGGAAAACTGTCTTCAAAGCACAGTTATGTTACGTCTCTAAAATAGTAGTCACACACATTCATGTACATGCACTGGTATTATTTTTAACCCAGCAGCAGGGAGCACATGCTGTCAGCGTAGGCTCTGATGAGAATAGAGAGGATTCTTACCTGGCAGCTCACAGTTCTCCCTGGGTCCTCCTTACAATCCCAGGAAGGGGTTAAGAGACAACTTCTGCTTTGATGGAGGGACCTGAATGTGGCACTTCAGGAAGAAAAAAAACACACAAAACAACGTCTCAGAAAGCAGAAATGTTCCTTTTTTCACACAACAGCTCGAGGAGCGCTCTGGCGACCACACACTCAGTCAACAGCTCTGTAACAAGGAGCTCTCTTCCTCCTCCCCCTCCCTCCCGCTCTCTCTCTCTCTTTCCTGCTCTCTCTCTGTCTGTGACACTCTTTTCCCGCCCACCTACTCCAGCCCCACCCCCCATCTCCATCTCTTTGGAGCTGACAAACAAAATGCACACGGATCCCCTGTATCCCTGCATCCACTTTTGTCCAGGCAAATTTGGCCCTACCCACTCACACCAAAATAAATACCAATCAAATGGAATATAATGAATCCCACACATCACTGACTAAGTATTACAGCCACGTTTTACTTCAAATCAAAACTGAAATCTATTATGCCAATCAGACAAATATCGTTAACTGTATTTTATCGCTCGTGTTTCAAAGATTGCTTACAAACATAATGTACTGTATCTGTATTCCCGATGTGCTCGTTCTCCCGTTTCTCAATCAAGTCCTGTTAGGGTGTTCAAATCGGCTCACGTCCCACACTCGAGACGGCTAGTCAAGGGCATTCCCAGAGTAAGTGTATGCTAATGCCCAGCCTCAAGGAGCAGCCTGGTCGTCCCCTCGCCTCGTCCTCCCTCTCACCAGATGTGGCTCTTAGCGCTCTCAGGGAGGGGGCAGCACACGCAAAGGCAACAGGAGGAGGTGGGCTGGAACAAGTCCAGTCCAATTTGAGCTATTTGATCGGACGGGACTTCCTGTCAATGGAAGTGCCGCGGAACATACAGCAATTAGGCATACGATTAAGAGGAAGTAAATAACAGATCTTCAAAAAAGCATCTGTTGGCAGTTGGGATTTATTGTAAAATGTTTCCTAAAAGTTATAAGATGACAGCAGTGCTTTATAAGTGTTTGGTTATCATTTGTCACAGCTTGTACTGTGTAAAAGTCTCTCTGTGGTAGAGAAGAAAGTTAGGGTTATACTTGTACCGAAAATGTTTTGTGATGGTTATTATTACCTTGTTTGGAAATAAAAAATTACCAGTTTTCAGTACCAGTAGTACTTTTTATGTACTGTACTGCACTGGTACCTAGCCCTCGAAATAAACTTCTGGCTTTGCTCAAAGAAATACTCTTTTATGAGGAACATAACCATAGAACCCTAAAAGAATAAACACAGCATAGGCACACAAAAAATATATATTATTCCATACCTGTACCAGATATAGGAGTATTGATACCAAAGACAACTGAAAGGTAACCAGCCCTAAAAACTGTTGTGTACCCCCAACAGATGAGGTACTGTCAATCAAATTACTGACAAATCATGATTAAAATGCCTCAGAACATACGGGGTATTCAAGCTCTAAATTGACCAGTGTAAATCAATATTGGCAGCTGATCACATTGTTCTGTTTAATCAGCGTGACACATACAGACACATGCAACGTTTCACTCATTATTCATCTATGACTGGAAATGAATATAGATATTTACCACTTTGTTTTGGAGCCTACTGCCCATCTGGAAACTATTACAACTCCTACCACCCATTAAATCCAATCACAACAGAGTCACAAACAGACTAATTGTAATGACATTTGAACAGTTGAACATAATCATTTAATTTCAACTGCTCGTTGTATTGAACTGAACGTATTAAGTGCTTCATGTCTCAGTGCTAACTATTACATGTTGATATTCAAGCCCACATAGTATAGTCTTTTGAGTGGTACAAAAGTCCTTTATTGTATGATAATTTTAGGACATTAGTTTATGTTCAGTGAGAGGGAGCATTTGGTTAACTAAGAGCACCAAATGTCAGGTGTGACTTAGGTAAATTTAGATTTTAGCTTGGCTCCGACTGGCTGTCAACACTGCTGCTCACCCCCTCATTCACTGTCACTGTGTGTTCTAATGAGAACACAGGCTCCTATAGCAGCCCGCACGTTATCCCCGAACCCCCTTCACCATGTGGGCTGTGGGAGCTGACAGACAGACAGTGTTTTCTTTCTTTGATTGAAAGAGAATGATTATGGTATTATCACCTGCTGGGAGCAAAAAGAAAAAGTGGACAATTTGATTTAAAATATTGCTTAAAACAGATAGAAAAGATATTACTTAATCCTTAAACACACCATTGATTGTGTTATGATCATTGTTATATATCATTATATGATCATTTTATAATTTTAAAAAGCATGTGCAAGCTTGCATGTCTGAAACAAGCCCCTACATGTAAATAAAGTACTAAGGGCCATAAAGCACACCGGGATACATGACTCCATTGACAACCCAAACACATAAACGCTAACAGACATAGGCCAGACGTCGGTAAAACAAACAGGAGCCAGTGTTAATGATTAGCAGCTAACTCCCCGCCGGATTCAGCGCAGCTTGCTCCCTGTGCATCAGCTCAGGTTCAGTGGGCTCAGTATGTCGGGCTGCAGCAGACAAGCATCACTTATGAGGAAAAGGGAAGAGCAGTCCTTAGTTCAACTCTAAATGGGCAGTGGAAAGGATATGCTGAGTGGTGAACGCTATCCTCTATGGACGTAGCAAAGTTGTACTAACACCAACACCTTAGCCTGGTGAGGATGAAACCTACACACACCACCACAAGCTTATCTCCGTGGAAACGTAAACATACACGTATAACATATTTTGCATTTCAAATGCCATATTTTCGCACCTTTTTTCATAGTTTTGGCCGTGGTGCGACTTATACTTATATTTATACTTATAAGTTGCTCCGGAGTATAAGTATATGTATATTTTATATTATTTGTTAATTTCACACTTGCAACCGCATTTCATACTCCAGTGCAACTTATTTATGTTTTTTTCTTCTCTATTGTGCATTTTTTGGCTGGTGCGACTTATAGTCCGGAAAATACGGTACATATTTTGCTTATTGCTTACTGGTACTTTACAGCATGAGTGGACAAACAGCATATTTTGTGAACATTTTAACAATGAGGTGGGGATGCATGTAACACTTTGACAACAAACTCTCCTGCCTCTCCTTGGCCGCAAGCCAAAGTAAACTAAACACACGCAAATCACGCCACCGCACCGCACAAACAAAGAGCACCAAGCAGAGGAAAGTCACCACAGTCGGCAGAACCAGAGCCACCAGCCCAGTCCGTCCCGGAGTCTCGTGTTGTACGACCCATCTACTTAAGTTTAACATAGGTTAGAAAGAGCTCAAGCCCAAAATGAAACATGGGTTTCATCATACATATTTTTAGCTCCATCATAATGAATAATGTTAATGTGATAATAGCACAATAAAATTGCCAGCCCTGTTTTAAACACTTTTTGAAATTAGTTTGGAGATTAATGGTCCCTTCAAATGGGGAGACAGCTGAGGATAGTTATTGTATTGAGTGTTTCAATGTGTTTGTAAGATGCTGCCATTTAAACTCTAACCCTGTACACATATTCCTTTCAGTGTTTCCTCAAGGGTAGTGTTTCCCAACCAGGGTTAAAGGGAATGCCGGGGGAATGTGATCACTTACCAGTGGGTACTTGGAAGGGTTTCGGGTTTAAAAGTCCGGGCTTCGGTTCGAATCTGGACAGCGAGACTATTTTGTCCGGAACCCGTTGCCTTCTCCCTTGCATATTCCCACGTGGCTGGATGACCTTCTAGCGTTCAGGCCAGAGCGTCAAAGGCGTCGAGTTTACATGCAAAGTCTATGGTGGGAGCATGTCTAGGCCGCCGAGCATTTCTGCCGCGAGTTTCAAGCGTCAGAGGCCAGACTTGGAAACATTGAATTTTTGGCAAAGTTTGCGGTGTGCCAAACAATCTGCAGCTTTGTTGCTTCTTTCCTATGGCTTAGAGCAGCCACCGTGCACCGTTACTAGGGGCACGTAGATGGGTTAGTGGGATTTCTATCGCAGACCACTGTCAATTTAGGACAGCTTAGGCGGATGAAGGTGTTTGAAACAGGCTGACACAAACCTATCGAGCGTTGCTTTCTCCATCTCATAGACGTACACGCATAAAGCTGCTGTGAATACAGGGGTCGAGGAGGCAATACCAACAAAAATCATTAATACAAAAGAATATTTGTATAATCATAATAGGTATCTCATTAAATGCGACACATTGAAAATGAAGTCCGCCTAAGAACAAATTATTTCTTATTTTAATTATTATTATTAAAATAGCAAAAATCTAATACAATGATATCATAACATTATATTTATTAATTTCAGACCTGAGTATGATGTTGGTTTCGGACCAAGATGTTTAAGAACCCCAATCTTATTAGGGGTACTTACAAAAAAAAAAGGTTGGAAACCCTTAGAGAAGGGCTTCTCTGAAGCCTCCTTCAGTCAGTAAAGGTTGCTAACACCTTCCAGGGAGGAGCAGCGGTTTTACTCTGAGAGAGTCCCAGCTACGCTTTGAGGATAAACTAATTTCAATTGCATGTATCAGCGAACTTGTCCTTTGGTCACGAGCCAAAAGTCAGAGGTGAGAGTTGGAAAATAGATGGGTAATTAAGAAATTTGCCTTGGGCTTAGCTCCTTCTCAACCACGCCAGACCAATACAGTGGGCATTATTTCGGCAGTTACACTGAGCCCTTTGTCAATCTTACGCTCCATCCTACCCTCCTTTGTGAACAAGATCCAAAGATACTTGAACTCTTCCACTTCAGGCAGGGATTCTCCATCGACCTGGAGAGGACAAACTTTCCTTCTCCGGTTGATGAGCGACGACATCAGATATCGATGTATCATCCTCATTCCAGCTTTGGCCCATTGTCACTTACAGGGATACCCAGATCATGCCATTCACTAATTCCGACAAGCTCTCAGGTCGAAAAGTTGCAGGACCTTTATTTAGAAACTTTATTTAGAAACTTATCAACTATGCATGTGAAAACGCACAGTAAATTAAGGACATTCAAGCGCCAAATGATTTTCCATTGCAATAAGCAATCAGCATCAGGGCGATAGCATGTTGAAATTAAGGGGGAAAAGTGACAAATAAAAAAAGAGGAAAGGGTTTTCAAATCAAAGGCTGTCAGTCACGTCAGGCCAGATGGAACAAAAAACGAAGAAGAAAAAGGAATCAACAAGGTGGAAGAGAGATGAAAATAACAGAATGGCATTTAGAAGAAAGAGAAGTTGGAATACACATGCCAAACGGACACTTTTCAAAATGTCAGACACATTTGAATATTCACCTCTGGACATAGCTAATAACTGGCCTGATTCATGCACTAAAAGAGAGGAAGAGCTTTCAAAAAGCAAGTAAATTACATTGACATTAATAGCTGCTAAGTTCTTGACCCCACTCCCACTTACAGACAGTTTACTAGAATGTGTCTGAAAAAATACAAGGTAAATTAATACATTTATCTCTCAGTGTGTAAATCATTTATACTTTTTACACAATCAAAGCAAGCCCTATATATGAAAATCCAATGGGAGACTCCAGCCTTTGGGCGTAGATTTCCCAGGAGCTAGACTTCATGTGCATTTTGTCAAATAACTATAGACATAATTTACATATAATGTTGCCTTTAATGAGACGGCTCACGCCCTGCATACAATGAGGACGTGACGTGCTTTAATATATAACTGGAGGCTGGTTTAGATGTGGAGTGTTTAAAGTACATAATACAGCCAAGAAAATTGTTTGTTATGTTGTTTTTTTAGCGTAGGTCTGGACAATGTAGTGGTCAGCATGAGGGAAAACACTGTCTCAGGCTCCTTGAACATTCTCCAAGTGAATTCCAGTGAAACCATTATCATCTTGGAAAATGCTTATATGTGCCATCAGGGAAGAAAAGTCACTGCTGATGGAACATCCTAATTCATTATTTACAGCTAATCTGCTGAAATCTTTCTTTGGGTACATAATACTGCTGAACATTCATTTTAATTAATTATCCAATTGGCGGCTTTTACCTATTTACTTAATTAAATCCAGGCTAGTGTATGTGCCATATTTTAGGGAGGTCAACACATTTCAGTTTTATAAGATAAGATAATCCTTTATTGTCCCACATGGGGAAATTTCATTGGTGCAACGCAGGTAGATACAGAGGTAGATACAGAAGAACAGATCACTTATAGGAAGTCTGAAAAACACTTTCAGTAGAAGATCTCCTATAAATAAATAAAAACTCCCATAGACAAATAAATAAATAAATACCATTGCATGTGATCCCGACAGTAATTGCACATGAATATGTGTCACGACAGCACATAGATTGCACATGAATTTCACAGTAATTGCACATGAATTGCACATGAATTCCAACAGCAATTGCACATATGACAGAATTGCACATCAGTATTAGGTTAGGTCAGTATTGCGAGTGTTCAGTACTAACAGTGTTTGTTATAAAGTCTGACAGCAGCAGGAAGGACAAACATGCTCTTCCACATAGAGGAATCTAATTGCAAATAGTGTTAGCCCTATTTATGGCCTCTCTCCATGTTCACTCCTCGGAAAACTGCCACCAATCACTTACAGCTTCATTGGTGGATAAGTGGATGTTCAAATATAAAGCTATTCATGGGAATTCTTTTGCGTCGACACAGGTGCAGCTTTCAGCAGCCAGCCGTTTTCGCTCATGTTCCAGAATCAGTGCACTTCCTCCATATTTACTTCAATAATTGCAGCATTTCATAAGTTACAATAAAATAATATTTTCATCAAGCACTTGATGACAATTTTACAGCTTTCCACAAAATTCTGCCTTTCGTCTAGCAGAAAATGTACAGTACAGTACAGTAGACACTCTTCTCTTCAGATGCTTGAATATTGCAGCCGTGTCTTGGAGTAACTGCAGTGCCAGGGCGCTGCAGCTCAGAGGTCACCTCCCCTCCTCCCCAGCAGTGATAATTATGACATTTATATGGAGAGATGATAGGCCATTTTGACTAGAGAGTCCCCTTGACACATATGAGATTGAGATAGAGAGATGAATTAATTTGGACCAATGACAGAAGTCTTCCAGGTGTGGTCTGTAGTATGGAAAGCTTCAGATGTATTCCTTTGGACAATGTTTTTAAAATCAAGATGTTTCAACTTCCATTTGAAAGTAATTTCAATCAATCAATTGATTTGAATCAATTTGATTTATTTACTTTTCTACCTATGATAGAAGCATATACTCAGCTTTGTTTTTGTTTTTTTTATAAAATCAAAATGCTTTTTGATTTTTGAGTGGGACAAAGAAGGAAGACTCGGCACTACAGTGGACTGGCTCTACTTGGAGCACTCAGAAGGGGGATTAGAGGGGATTTTGTGAGCAGTTAATTACCCCTGGTCGAGGAGGGATGGTAATTAAATTACCTTAGCAACACAGTTGGTGTCCAAACACAGAGGTTTCAAGGTCAGCCGATGTCAACTACACACATTTTCATGTCCACATTATTCGTGAATAAAGTTCCATCCTAACGCACATTTTTTATTGCATGTTTCTATTCACCTGCTGTTCTTGAACGGTGCATTCCAACACTAGAATCTTATTGTGGACAAATAAAGGTTCACAAATGGGGACATTCGTATGGGTTTCTTTACAGACAGCTATTTATTAAAAAAAATCCCTTTTCACCCTCTGTGGTTGCATCATCTCTACCAGAGTCCAGGGAGCTTGAAGGTTCTACGCAGTATTTTTGCTGTTCGAAGCATTGCATTTTTTTTTGGGCCGTGGCTGCAGTGCCGCGGCCCGCGGTTAAATGGCCGCGCAGTTTCAGGAACCGCGGGACTTCTCTTATAGCGTCATGGCTAACCTTAACCTTAACCTTAACCTTAACCTTAACCTTAACCTTAACCTTAACCTTAACCTTAACCTTAACCTTAACCTTAACCTTAACCTTAACCCTAACCCTAACCCTAACCCTAACCCTAACCTTAACCCTAACCCTAACCCTAACCCTAACCCTAACCTTAACCTTAACCCTAACCCTAACCTTAACCCAGCGCGGTCTAAAACGGCGCTAAAACGCGGTCAAATAGCTGCGCAGTTTCAGGAGCCGCGGCGCGCGGCCGGCACAAAAACAACATGGCAGTTTCGGCCGCGTGACGCTGCACTGCAGACACTCCCTTTTTTTTTAACTGAAATGGACTCTAGTTTGGGGGCCACTGCCCCGAGAGCTCAAATGAACAAGGGCACCATTTTTACCTTCAGCTTCCAAGCCTTAGCCAGCTTTTCTCTGAGCCCTTGGTATTTCTCCCGTTTCTTATGTTCCTTTTCCCTGATGCTGCCATCACTTGGTTTTGCCACATCAACATCAATCACTACAGTTTTCTAATACAATTTCTGGTTGGTTGCCATTACCATTCTGTCAGTCTGTATCAGGAGGTCCCACAGGATATAGACTCGGTCATTCTCTACCACCCTTGGATCCGTTTCTCACTTTGGCCTTGGGGTTTATGTACACTATGCCAGCATGGTTATGGCACTCTCTGCCAGCATCTTACACCCAGCAGTTATGTTCTGGATGGCCTCAGGTAGAGCTGGGTTTCGATTCAAATTTCAAGAATCGAATCGATTCCGATTTTTACGTTTCAAAATCGTTTTTTTTTCGATTTCTCAGATCTCATCCGATTCGCTCCGATTTCGATCTGATTTCGATTCGATCCGGGGGTTAATGTTATTAAAAATGAAAAATGTATTTGAACCGTTTCCTTCACTTCATGATTGTGTAGAGAAGCAACATATTAAAACTAGTATTATATCAATATTAAACAGCAAATCTTACAATTATTGGTAGTTACTGATGGAAGACTGATGAAAAGGTTAAGGGTCAATCTACCTTCAAGAAAGATAATTCAGGACAATAAATGGAGGACATCATTGAGGTGACTACATCTGCAACAGTGGATTCTACTGGGACACTAACCAGTGCATTATTATTATGCTTGAAAATAATTAAAAATTCACCCAAAAGCGGTTGCTACCAAAAGGATTTTTATTTTAAAACTGCTCACACACTGCCAGTACTGAAACTGGAAGTATAAAATGTAAACGTTGAGCATTTAAAAAAAAAAAAATAATAATCTTTTTTTTTTAATAAAAAAAAAAAGATCTTTGGACGTACGAATCGATAATCGGTCATTAATATGCGAATCAATTAAAAATCGGAAAATCGATTTTTTTCAACCCAGCTCTAGTCTCAGGGGCCTCTTTGTACAGTCTATGCCTCGGATGCTCAGTGCATGTTTGTGTGCAGCCCTGATGAGCGCCTCTGTGCTGTCCTTCAGTCCAGCCCACTCTAGCCATTGGTATGGTTTCTTGATATCAGCCACTTCATGTTCCGGTGGTACATCCCATGTAGGGGATTGTCCTACCAAGATGGTCCCTCCTCCAGCACCTCTTCCTCCGTTCTCCATTGCCTGAGACATTGATTGAGCATGTCATCTGTTGGGGCCTTGCCCTTGATGTACTTGTGGATCTTGGATGTTTCGTCTTGGATAGTGGCTCTCATGCTCACTATTCCTCGGCCTCCTTCCTTATGACTAGTGTACAGCCTCAGGGTGCTGGTTTTGGGGGTGGAACCTTCCATGCACGGTTAGGAGCTTTTGTGTTCTGATGTCTGTGGCCTATATTCATGTGCAATCTATGTGCTGTCGTGACACATATTCATGTGCAATTACTGTCGGGATCACATGCAATGGTATTTATTTATTTATTTGTCTATGGGAGTTTTTATTTATTTATAGGAGATCTTCTACTGAAAGTGTTTTTCAGACTTCCTATAAGTGATCTGTTCTTCTGTATCTACCTCTGTATCTACCTGCGTTGCACCAATGAAATTTCCCCATGTGGGACAATAAAGGAATATCTTATCTTATCTTATCTTATATCTCTTGCTTTGGCTTAATAATCCTGTAGGGTATCTAATCACTGGCAGGGCGTAGCTGTTTATTGTCCTGGACTTGTTCAAGCCGTTGAGCTAGATTCTTAGGACTTGCTGTGGTCCTCTCTCAGAGACATTAGCCACTGAGCATCACTGTTGTGAGATGCCTTTTCCCATATGCTTTTCCAGGACTTTCCCTTTGTGGGTCTGCTCTGCTGTTATTACCCTGCCATTGTGTACACTTTCACAAGTTGAGTTGCAAACAGCCGGTTTATTCGTCTGGCTTCATTGTCTCTTGTGTACCTCTTTAGGCAGCTGGCCAAGGCTTGAAGCATTTGTTTGGCAGTTTTGAGTGCTCCAGGTATGGGAATCTGGTTTTACCTCTTAGGCACTCGTTTTTTCATTGGACCCCTCTCGGCTGCTGTCAGTTGGTCCACTTCTCTCCACACTGCCTTGAAACCTTGGTTTTCATGGTGGGTATTGTTTCTCATGGTTGCCTTTATAGCCAAGTATCTCTAGGATCACTGCAGGAGTGTGAATAAGCTCATTGCTTTCAGTGATGGTTGTGGTAAGGATTGCACTCAAAGCTGCATTCACATTGTTCAGAAGACTTTGTGATGGCACACACAAATTAACTAAAGATTATAATCTGCATTTAGTGTTTGTTCTTATATAATTAATACATTTCCAGATTCCAGTGAAATTGATCTGGTAGTTTTTATTTTGTATTGCCAAAACAAAGATTACTGTAACACTCTTAACAGGATGGACATAAAGTATTGTTATGCGTAATTATGATAACTAATATAGATCATATAGGCACTAGATTATATATTAGAGGCCAACGTATTAAAGGCCCACCGAGGAAGTTTATACCTAGGGCCCAGAATGTGGTGCTACACCCCTAAATATTAGTAATATATTTCAGTAATGTTTTTTCAATTGTATTTGAATCAATGAGCCAGGTCCCTTAGATCCAGAAGCTGCCTGTAGCGGACTGATAACACATTTGCGCCATAAGCATTTCAGTAAATTTGCTTTCAACTCACTCTCAACCATCATTTGGAGCTGAAAAGTACAGTGTTTACCCCAACTTAATTCACTAGCATTTGTTTCTAAAAAAAAGGGTGTTGAAATGCATAAAATAATCAGGAAAAGTCCAACTTTGGATGTACTTTTGTTTTGGTATCGATTAGGTATTGATTTTTTGGGGAGAGAATGGCGAGGGCCTTATGCTCTACCTAAATACCAGTAAATAAGGTATTATACATACAAGACATTCATGCTTGATCAACAAGATTTCTTCCTGTATTGAGTGAGGGCAAAAATGAAGAACAGGTATTGGCGACTCTCCAGGAGCCAGTCAATGGACTGACATGTATCACATTACAGTGTCAGTGCCTTCTCACCAGCTCACCGGAACATAGGACTGGGCAGCTGGTGCCTCAAACCCACTGGAGCACCTGGCGGTCTGATGCTATCATTGTGGCAGAATTAGGCTGCCTCAGTGAGCAGTAATTATAACAAGAGATCCTAATCTCGACCACCAAACCAAAAGATGAAGCAAACAGTTACAAATGAGGAATGAACGATCCCTCCTGCAAACGTCCTCTCAGCCTCACGACCATCCCATCCCAGAGTCACCTTGACAGTGCCCTTCACACTCAGCGCACATGACAGTGTGTGACAGTGAACACACCCAGCCCTATGTCATAGCAGCTGTTTGAGTCATTCTGAATGGAAATAGTAAATACCACAAATCTTGTGTAAATTACTACACATCTGGTGTAAACACATTCTGAATTGGACAAAATGTATTCACTTAATTACCTGCATCAGGCCAGGTTCATATTGAACTGGCAGATGCTAACAATAAACATGACAAATGTCTGGAGATACTATGCAGTGGTGACAGAAGAAGCTATTTACTGATGGCAGAACCTCTGTTGTACTTTGACACTTGATATATTCAGTTATTAGGAATTGAACACAATGAAACTTACTGAGATTGTGTATTTTAAGCCATAGCATACAGTACTAACATTCTCATGTATGTATAATTCAATTTGTGTTTCAAATGTCCTGTACCTGACATTTGATTATTCTGTAGCTAAGCCAAATGCCCTTCACACTTTACAGTTTGATGTAATAGCAGGAAGAATAATAAGACTAAAGGAACCTAAACCTATGCATTTTAAAAGTATTTTTTGGGAAGCCACACTAACATACAGGGCCGGCCCTTCCACTAGGCCGTATAGGCGGGTGCCTGGGGCGCCCCCCTCTGGATTTTTTTTGTTTTTGTTTTAATTTAAATGTATTATTTTTTAGCTTGGCAGAGTTTTTTGCACCCCCTTCTATGCATCCAAACACTATTTTGGAATTGACAAATAAATCTAACGAAAATTGTTATATATGTGTTTTTGCTTGGCAGAATTTTTCTGCGACCCACCACCTCCCCTGCTCCTCCTCTGCATTCCCCTCATCCTCTACCTTCTCTTCACATCTACCACCACCAGTCTTCAGGCTCCAGGGGGGAAGGTATCTAATTCAATCAGATCATGGAGTGCCCATGATCGCTACACCTTCCACAGGGGTCTGAGCGCCAAATAAACTTTGCAATAAAGTTTGCTAAAACATCTTTTCTGCTTTTGTGTCTGAGTCTCTCCAGGGTGAAATATACGTGTCCTTGGGCAAGAGACTTTACCCTGCCTCCAATGTCCATGTATTCTGGTGTATGAATGAGAGTGAATGCGGTGGAAATTAGCCCATGGCATTGGCTACAATCCAGCATGTTTACAGTATGTATATCATGTATGTACATTAAAATGCAGTGTCCCACTATCGATCCTTTCTGTGGTTATAAATTGCATTGTTTTAACCAAGAAAATTAGAACCTGCTTAGCCCTTCAACCACATAAAAGAAGTAGGATCCAGTTCAACCAAGCAGCACACCTCTATTTCTTCTCCCATCTCACTGTGGACGCCCCTCTGCCACTTTGGATATGTCAGGGGCAATAAGGATGAAAAATTGGACCGCTCCCACTACACACTGACTCTTTTCTCTACCTTCACATGCCTGAAGGTGGCCCGGCGCTTTGGCCACAAACAAAATGGAATTTAACAAGGCTACAATCACTCACAATAGCATGGACGAAATAGCCACTGAACCATTTTGGAAACAGCTAGAGCAACAATATTTACTGTATTAAAGATGCACTATGTAACTTTTCTGGTAGAGTGTCTGCTACTTGCTTGTTTACATGTTTCTTAGCATAGAATTACACAATATAATATTAATCTAAACTATCCCCGAGACAAGCAGACAGCACAATCAGTGCTCAAACAAGTTACAGGTCAGGTCTGTGGAGTGGTGATCCTAAAAACGCTCAGTGTGAAATGTATTATTATTCATTTAGATGTATTTGATAAGAACAACTATGTTTCATGAGCTTATGTCACACACTACAATATTTGAGCCAGGGCAAATTCTCAATAACTTTTACAGAAAAGACAGGTCACAAACCACGCACTGCAATACAAGACACACATCATGAATCCAAAAACAGGCCAAAGATGGATACACATCTGACCTCAGATTAAAAAGTATTTGTGTTCTCATTTGAAAAGGACCTAGTTTGTCTCTCCCTTCAGTTCTACAAGTTAAGAGTATTTGATGCCTTGCACAGTGAAAGCTGCAGGCATTTGTACCAACTGTTCAAATGTGCAAATGTTATGTAATTGTTAAATGTTATCGAAATGATTTATTAAAGATAAATGCTATAAGTTTAATGGCTTACTGTGGGAAATTCCAGGCAAAGCAATACAGCTGGTTGCTCATCAGTGAGTCTTACAACACTTGTGGCCCAAACCACTGGAAACCGCATATCACCTGATTATGAATTAGCCATGACATCACCATGTATCAAAAGTACCAGCCTCAAACATACCATGTATTTGTATTCCGCCTCACACACTGTGACCGTCTGCCCAGGTTGTTATTTACAGTCTTGTACATAAGGAAAGAGGTAATCCATTAATTTGACACAGAATTGTGCGTTTAGACCAAGACTAAATTATGATTTTGAAGCATTCTATAGGATTTTGCGGAGCAACATTACAAAAAAACATTTATGTGCGGCTTCCTTTTCTTCAACTATATAATAGTGTAGAATATTCATTTTCATGAACCTTTTCTTATTTATGTATGTATTCAAAGAACACAAAATGTTAGACAAATATTAACTCCTCTCATTTAGATTCGAATCCAAAATCCAAATCAGCAAAGCACACAACAGGCTCACATAACTATATCTGTGAACATTGTTTTAAGGGTTTGGTAAACAGTAGAATGCAATGATACAGTTTTGTCAGAATTCAATATATATATATATCTCCACATGATATCAATTCGATTTCCATACGTCCATGATCAATGCTCTTTTGTCACACACAAGTGGCTGTATCTTGTGAAGGAAAATGTAAGAGTTCTTCTTCATACAGAGTTTTGAGACATTTTGAAATGTGTAGAAGACGTAATGCACTAAACTGCAAAAGCACAAAAGTCAGTTTATTATATAGTATAATGAATCACTATGAATATGAACAATTTCATGTTATATCTAAACATAACATTCATTAGTCAGATTAAGTCCAGGGGAAAAATATGAAAAAATATGCAGTATTTTAAGTTAAGTATCAATACGCAGTTTTGTCTCCCTTGTTTACAAGAAAATTATATACATTAATCTTCCATCTCCAGGGATGTGTCTGTGAGTGTTGAGGATACTCTTTATAAGCAGCTCCAGATTCAACGTACAAAGGCTTGTGAATCAGGGATATCATAGTTTCAAAGTGGTTTTAAAACTCAAATGGCCACATATTACATATTTGCTAATGAATATGCTATATATGTTAATTTTAGACATATGGTATTTAAAACCATAAGAAGTATTATACATTCACTATCCTTTTATATTGCAAGCTGTAGTTACTGACAGAATGGTGCTCAGAGCCTTTCTCTGAACTTGACTGGTGCATAAAAGAAAAGAAAAGTAGGCAACACGTTTGTGTTTCATTGAACTTGTTCCTTTTGTTGCAAAATATAAAATTAGATCACGACAGAATTTTTGATATTATAATTATCAAACACATCAAAACAAAAATGCATTAGGAGTTATGAAAAAAGACATTGACCTTTTTACATTTTGGCTGCCCATTGAGTTCACACTTCTCTCTGATCTCACATAGACATTTTATATGGAGCGCAGTCTGTGCTGAGCAAGTCACTGGGCAATTTTGTCACCATTTGAAATGCGCCGCTAAATATGCATGCATAACAAATAGTATGATCGGAACACAATGAGCATGTCATCGAGATATTAGTTGAATATTTGCCTTTGTGGCTTTCAGCTGCCATCTGCACTCTTTCTTTGTGCGGCTTCATAGAGCACACTCACTGTTTCCTGCTGTGTTTTCACATTTCACGTCCTTCTGTTCATCAGCTTCTACCAAGCATCAAACTATAAGGGACTCACTACAAGTACTGAGTTGTTTCTTAAGCACAAAGTCACAGTAGAGCCAAAACAGGCAAACACCTTTCCTTTTACTGTTCTCAATGCTATTTCTTTCCAAGGCCACCATCCACATCTAAAGATTCAAACATTTAATTGCCATGACTGGGGACAAGAAGTGTAGTTTAACCTTAACATAATTGTCTACGGAACTGCACACAGGTCTGGATTAGAAAAGTCACTGAATCAGACTAGAATATATTGAATGTTCAAAACAACACAGAATGATGGTGATATGGCAAACAAAAATAATATAATAATTGTTATATTTATTTCTTATATTGAGGTAGCCAGTCTTTTCCAGTAATTTTCAGGAACTAAATGTATTTGTAAGTCTTTTAATAGGTGTGTTGAACAGTTAAGGTTTATTTTATTTATTTTATGTTATTTGTTTAATATGCACTCTTTCATTTTAAATAATTATATTGACCCTATGTTAACATAAAAGCTAATTTCCATTTGTAGTCTCATGTCAGGTGAATGTGAGCACAGCCAAGCCACAGAACAAAGCAAAGCACAACAGACAAGAAGCAGCATAAGAAGCAGTTTATGAATATATAGCAGATATTGTAGATATTGTCTGTAGATATTGCAAACTTTTAACCAGTGTCATGTAGCACACACAAAAATCTTAATTGTTCTGCCAAAATCGGCACTCTTCTGCCATAATAACGACAAACCCAGGTTCAAACCAAAATTGGGGCAGTTAAGGCAGCAGAAGGAGGTAGCACACAGGGCCCGTGACAGAGAGCGCTATAAAGATGTGCAGTATGGATTTAATAAGGAGGTGTTGAGAGCTAGATCACAGTACAATACGCGTCTGAAGCAGCAGTTCTCCAACAACAACCCCGCCTCTGTGTGGAGTGGGCTCTGGCTTCTCGTAAACTATAAGCCTAGAGTCCACCACGCTGCAGATGACCGGAAACTGGCTCAGCTACTGTAGGTACGATGTGACACCCCTTTTATACGGGTTGTTTTATCATTGTTCATTGTTTTATGTTGCACCGAATCACCAAAGCAAGTTCCTATGTTTGTGAATTCTGTTCATTGGCAATGGAAATAATCGGCTGCATTTCCATCATTAACAAGTTGAAACTTTTGGTGCTTTGTATTTAAATGATCCCTAAACAAATTGAAACTAAACAATAAAATCTCATCTGTTGGAGGCTGTCAGGCTGTCTGTCGCTGCCTCCTCCTCTGCCCTGCACACTGACCACACAAGCAGCAGCTCTGTTCCTCCTGCTCTGGCACACTGCTCAGGGAGCGCAAAGGAAAGACGGAGACTCACGGAACAGGAGCTCAGAGAGTTCTCTTAAAAGAAGAGTTTCATGGAGTTCAGAGAGACAGTGAAACAGAACTGCATAGTGAAGGTCAGATTTCATAGTGACGAGCAGGTGCTGTGAAAAGTGGAAATGTGAAAATCACTTTAAATCATTTTGAAAATCATTTTAAAAAGTGGGAAGGACGTGGGTTCGACGCCATATCTTAGAGATCGAAATGCATGCATTGCAGGTAGAAGCCAGTTTTTCAGGTATGAAGGAAAAATGCCATCTTTAGATTAGTCAAGGCTTAAAGGGGAGGGCACACATACAGTAGTAGAGGTATTAGCAGAGTACTGAAATAAGCTGGTTATATACACAGTAATGGAAGAGGCTGGTTATATACACAGTAATGGAAGAGGCTGATTATATACACAGTAATGGAAGGGGCTGGTTATATACACAGTAATGGAAGGGGCTGGTTATATACACAGTAATGGAAGAGGCTGGTTATATACACAGTAATGGAAGAGGCTGGTTATATACACAGTAATGGAAGGGGCTGGTTATAGCACAGTAATGGAAGAGGCTGGTTATATACACAGTAATGGAAGAGGCTGATTATATACACAGTAATGGAAGGGGCTGGTTATATACACAGTAATGGAAGAGGCTGGTTATATACACAGTAATGGAAGAGGCTGGTTATATACACAGTAATGGAAGGGGCTGGTTATATACACAGTAATGGAAGAGGCTGGTTATATACACAGTAATGGAAGAGGCTGGTTATATACACAGTAATGGAAGGGGCTGGTTATATACACAGTAATGGAAGAGGCTGGTTATATACACAGTAATGGAAGAGGCTGGTTATAGCACAGTAATGGAAGGGGCTGGTTATATACAGAGTAATGGAAGAGGCTGGTTATATACACAGTAATGGAAGGGGCTGGTTATATACACAGTAATGGAAGAGGCTGGTTATATACACAGTAATGGAAGAGGCTGGTTATAGCACAGTAATGGAAGGGGCTGGTTATATACAGAGTAATGGAAGAGGCTGGTTATATACACAGTAATGGAAGAGGCTGGTTATAGCACAGTAATGGAAGGGGCTGGTTATATACAGAGTAATGGAAGAGGCTGGTTATAGCACAGTAATGGAAGAGGCTGGTTATAGCACAGTAATGGAAGGGGCTGGTTATATACACAGTAATAGAAGGGGCTGGTTATATACACAGTAATGGAAGAGGCTGGTTATATACACAGTAATGGAAGAGGCTGGTTATAGCACAGTAATGGAAGGGGCTGGTTATATAGGAGACAGCTGACCTTGAAGAGTTTAACCTGCCAATCAAACAAGTGTGTCTCTTCTCTGACAAGCAGTCAGGCAGAAACCCAGATATGCCAGTGGAGTTCAGATGCATAAATCATAAGCAGACACATGAAGCACATGCACTATGTACATTTATCACTGTCTATCACAACGGTTTGTACCATCAAGTTCTGTCATCACACACACAGATGTCAGATTTGTTTTTAAATAGTATTAACATTAACCTGTCTGTTATTGTATATTCTAACATAAAGAAAAGTGAAGAATTCAGCATCTATTACGCTGCATGCATCTATGTGCATGAGTGCATAATGTGCATAAGGCAAATCTCCAGGTGCAGGTCTCCATGAGGCTCGCCATCTGCTCCAAAGACACGCTCAAATACCAAAGTCAATATATTTATGACAACACAGCGTTTCAGCATATATTATTATTTATAAGTTCAAGTCAAATTTAGTAGCACCTGGCTGAAGAATGGGCTAAGTAGCAGCTGGTATTAGTGTCTACCTCATTCTGTTGTGACACAATTGTTTCATTGTGCATTGGAAGGCTTCTGACTGTGAGAGTAATTATGAATCCAGGAGATCAGTATGAATGGTAAATTCCCCACATGCTGAGAGCTTCTCCAACAACAGCTACAGGTGAGTCAGGACTAAAAATCATAGAGTAGATTGTTCATGTTTTTGAGAATAAGAAGAAAAGAAAAGAATGAAAGCAGTTTATTGTCAAAAGAACATTCACTTTGGGATTAAATGCTTGTTACGGAATCATAATATGAATATGTAAAGCACCAATTATCCCTGTGTGCTGCCCTCCATTGTGCTAATCCTGATGAAAAGGGTGGATTTACTGTATATCTCTTGGGAAAGATATCATAAGGTACTGCAGTGAGTTCTCAACTGGAGCTCTGACATCATACGTGAGACATTGCCGTTTTGCTTTCTTTTTTTTTGTTCAATGGTGCATTTTGATACAATAAATTGTATTTGTCACACCAATGAAAAAAGCAATGCAGTTTCACATGCCGATGCCTGGTCAAGCATAGTTTTCTGTACCATTCACTTGATAAGAGCATTGTTCAGAACAGATGATGATCACACATGATCATGATGGATGTGGACATGTGTCGGCTCTGTGCAGTAGCAGCAGCGGGAGACCGTAATGCTCCTGGTTGGCAGACCGCCATTTGAGAGTGGACTCCATCTTGAGTATGGATAGCTGATCTCTATTTACTTTGAAGGCTTTCTCCAAAACTTCCCTCTAGATGACAGTCATACAGCAGCCTATGGTGACATTGATGTGCAGCTTTTGCCTGCAGCATTCGACAGGAAGGAGCTCAGGTATAAAGCCCACTAGAAGAAACTACTGAATGGGAACATTGGTGACACACAGATTTGAACCCTCAGCTTTCATCATTTAAATAACCTTGTAGTGTCTGCTGTTGGCTCATTACCTGCTCCGCTGTAGCAGTTAGCCTCTTTAGATTTATTGCAGCAGACAACAGTGTCAATTGCACTGTGTGTTTGTGTCCTTTCTCTCAGTCAAGTGCAGTCCATATTGGTATAATGTGCAGGCCAAACTAAACTAGGTCGCGGTGAGGGGAAGGGGGGGTCATCTCCAAAGTGACAGAAGCAAAAGAGACATGGAGTTATAGACAGACCGTCATCCAGATTCTGGAGCCCAGCACTAACCCTAAACCTAAACTTAACCCTAACGCCTAAACCTTAATGTTTAAACCTGAAAAAAAATTAACTGTGCCAAAAGCAGAAGTCGAACTCAAGACTTCACACATGCGAATCCGCGTCTCTAAGCGCTGGACCAACACGTTTAGTAGACTGTTTGCTGCGAGACAGAATATAGTAAATCGGTCTGACGGTCGGTCTACAACCGCATGTGCAAAAGAGCAACTGTGTAACATCAACCGCTAAAACATTTTTAGTCCGAAATGTTACTATGAATTGTGTCAGGAGATAAGATTTTGGGTCCCTTGCAATAAAGCCCAGAGGGGGGAAAACAATGACACATTTCTAAATCAGTTTCTTTCATTTAATAACCCAAGAGCTGCAGATTCTCCAAACAACTGCTGTGGACATACAATACATTATAATTAGAGACTACATAGAAAAAGACCATTATCGAAAACTTATAAAACTGTAGATAAAATGTTTTAAATGAGGGCTACAATGAGTATTATGTGGGGAGAGAGAGAGAGCTACGTCAGAAAAATAAAGGTTAAGTGGGAGAATGCCTTGAGTTTCAAAGCAGCTCTTATCTGACCACATCCATGACTTTAATGATCCTGAGATCCAATTAACAAATCCAAGATCTAATAAACCATCACTTAAACACAAAATGCCATACACGTTTTCATTCCATGTTTCTGCTGATCATAGTTTCAATGTTTTATAAAAGTACTGACCACAGAGGAGATAACGGTCAAAGCCTTCTCCTCGTGCCTTTTCTGCTGTTCCAGAGGATGGACAGGATGGACCAGAAAAGTAAAAAAAAAAAATTAAAACTAAAATTTTGATTAATTTAGTGGCAAGAATTATATTCAATATACATATAAATACTGCTGCCAAGTGTGTAAGTAAAAGTATAAAGTATGGATGAAAAATACTACTGAATAGCTACTTTTTAGACAATTTTAGTAGAATTTGTGATCAGATTTTTTATAAATAAAAATATTGAATTAACAGTTCAAAACAATTTGTGTTGATTTGAAGCGCAGTCAGCACATTCATTGAGCTCTGATGGCTTTCATTGAGCTCTCATACAGTCATTGAGCTCTGGTTAATCAAAGCAGATGACGCAGTGCTGTTCTGTGTGTTTGTCGGTGTAGAAAGGTGCAGAGACTGAGGTGAAACTGCCGTGCTCTGGGACAATTGGGAGTTGTGCTGTAATGACAACATGTACAGAACATAAACACAAAATCGTGAGAAATCGTGAAAAAAAGCACACCGGAAATATACACACTACTATTTTAGGACCAGAATTATAATGACAAATTCATTTAATTGTTCGAATACTAAAGATAAAAAACGGATTACACTTATTTTACAGTTTTAAACTTTTATAATGACATTGTACAAAGCCCTGGAGCCAGTCAAAATCTACCAAAATAACGTTGAAATGAATGAAAATAAATTCCACTGGACCTGGTTAACTGAAAGGATTAATTAAAGTTTTATTTTAGCAAACATTTCCAGTGTTCATCTATCTCACAAAGCAACTTGTGAGCACAGCAATTTATTCTTGGAGGTGTGAACTCTTGACGTAGTTTTCAGAAATAACAGTTGTTACTAAGCAACTTTGGTGCAAATCTACTGCGCTCAGTGTAATGTCTATCAAACATGTATCATCTGAGTTAGAAACAAGTAACAAAGAGTCTCCTTACATCCACAGGAGACAGTGGACAGAACCGGCCAACTGTGACGCAGAACAACATAAAGGACCAGCTCAAGTGATACAGCAAAACACAACTATTATTCATCAAACATTATCTTGTGGTGTTGCATTCACATGGCTTTCTAAATAAGCTAAGTTTGTATCTCTGCTACTCGAAGTAATTTAGTCAATCTTCATATTCCATTGCCAGATCTAGTTAGCCAAACACACAAGCCAGTGCTTAGGAAAGATGGCCACACTGTCATAAAGAAGCAGTGAAATTGCTCACAGTCCAGCCTATCAATCCATTAGCCAGGCAGTCCAGTGTGGCCTGCAGGCAGGACAGGCAAGGCCAAATGTCAGCTTTAATTAAAGTTTGGCACAAGTACATGGAAAACCCCCAAACTCTATCAGAAAGGCATGGTTAGAAAAGAAAGCGCTCAAATAGTGGAAAAGGTTTTCACATTATATTTCACATTAAATAGAAAAAGGAAAATATTGTTTTTGGGGCAATTTTAAATAACTTTTTTGATGATCATGTAATGTTATCATGTGGATATTAATAAGTTAAGATTATCATATCAACATGAACAAGCCACACACACAGCACGAGGAGCAGAGGCACAAGCACTCCACATATGGTGTGCTATAGGCCCAACACGATCTGAATCCCGAGAGCCTCAAAAATGCAACGGTTTTAACTTATCTTTAGTGCTGCTTGATCTTAAATTGACATAATTGAAAACCAAGTCCCTGCTAAGAGGTAATGATGAATCGAAACAAGCTGATCTAGAAAGTTTGGGGAGTCTGGCTGTCCCAGATATTTCACGAGTCGATGAAGGGATTAGAAAATAAGCTTTGATCCTGTTAATGTGATGCATAACATATTTTCAGCCCCCGGTGAGACATGGGCTGATTTAGCTGAATCTCTACACGAGTGAGCTGAAACAAATCATCCAAGGTATTTTAGACTAGACCTTCATACTCCTCTACAACAAACACATAGTTTAAAAATTGGCGCAACTGTCTGAATAAATCATTTAATAGATTATATGCCCTGTACCTCAACGTCCTTCAAAAAAAGTTGTATAAACAAATAAAGCTTCCTCTATGATCAGGTTAACAATGCTACTAATACAGTAATGAACTTGATATATTTCTTGTGAATTACGTATGCTCATTTTGTTAAAATTATAAAAGGAGAAATACTTCAAAGGCCTTGGTAGTTCTAAATCCACTTAAGACCAGACTTTAGACCTTCTCTGTCTCTGTGTCATATCTCCTCCAGCCCATGGTGACCGCAATGTGTCTCACACACTTTGTCTCACAAAGGACAGAGCAACACTCCCCAACCCAAGGACTGAGCACAGTGGAAATGGCTTCCCCGTGGCCATTTTGAGCCTGCGTCCTCTATGTGTTGTCTCCTCTTAAGCTTGTGCATGGGGAATACTATCTGTGTGTGTATTATTATGGACTGGCTCTGAATACACACGCTTTATATCTCATAGTTTAGAGCCGCAGCTGAATCACACATGTTGTAATGCACACAACATGAATTTAAAATGACTAAAGAGGGCACAGTGAGGCTGAGGCAAAAGCTCTAAAATACTAACCACAATAGTTTTAGCCAAGAGTATCTTCAATAGTAAAAAAGCAGGTTAAACTGTCTAGTCCCCCCAAAACTCCAGTCATGCCACTTCATGTTGTCTCCTTTGTGCAGCGGCCTATATTAATACTTAAATAATAAAATAATGTGTCAACTAATAAAACATTTGGTAACATTTTGTAAGACTCCATCGACCGCTTAATAGTCTAAGGATTAAAAGACCACAGCCCAAATACTAAAATGATCTTTACAGTATTAATACAATATGCTGATGTATATTTAGTCTTTATGGGTTAGGACAGAAATGCAGAAAATGAAAGAGCAGAATGTAAGCTGGTGACACACACGTTCTGTCCTTAGTAAACATTACTCAATCAAGCCACATCCAAGAATAACAATGATTTAATTTTATGTTACCAATGATACAATGTTAATGACTATGTTCGCTGTTATGAGTAACTTTCCTTTTTAATCAATGAACAAGTGAATAATGGCCATGACACCATTTGACTTTGATACCATTAAAGGCTTTTTATGCCCACAATGTAGCTTCAGCTGGGGCCGCTTATGCTATCATTATATAGCATTAAATGTATAACAGGGACTTGCACCTGCATAAGGTCAATCCATGATGGTGGTAATAGATTTTATCTCCACATATTTATTGTGGTTGATATTTTTGCAGAAGAGTGAGATAAAAGTCTAGTCCGTGGTAATATTCAATCCAAAATAATGTTTTAAACTAATTGTAATATATTTTATAATAACGATTCTCAAAAATGAAACCCACACTAAAAGGTGTTTCTCACTCACCCATCTTCACTGCTTCTCTTTGTATCCAAACCTCATTCCTGTCACTTCCTGACGTGCTCTCCAGCATCATCAGGTATTTATTTCATTCAAATCTTACCAAATAATAAACATTTTAATCAACCTCTTCTTTTTTATTTTTGTGGCTCCATAATTGCAAAGAAATTACAGTTTTTTTTGAAGATTTCTGGCCCGTATGCTTTATTAGACAGGAAAGATGGTGTGAAATGGGGGATGAGAGGAAAGGGTGGACATGCAGTAAATTGTCAGAGTCAGGATTGTAAGTCACGACACTGCGGCCGGCTGTGTCCCGACCACCAGGCAGCACAAAATCCTTTTTAATCACTATTTTAGATTTGAGTCAATATTGATGCGTGTTCAGTTTTGTGGAGCACCTCAGACTGCGGATTAGAGGGAAAACTGATGGTTGAAACGGTTTCAGAGGTAGTCATCTTGGTTTTTTTTTCAAATCAGAGATTGTCATCCTGAAGTCATTTTCAACCAAAAGGCACTGGTCTGAGAGGCATGTCAATTTGAAAAACAAAAGACAACCCCTTTTACCACCACTCTGTGTGTTTTTGGGTTAAGTAAAAATCCCTCAAAGTCATGTGAAATAAAGGTTAAGGCAATCATTTCAGCCAGTCAACAATGCAAGCACATCTGAGCACAGATTTCTAAGCCAAGCGCATTAAGGGAGATTAATTTGCCTGCTAATGGGAGGAGGCTTGAACCCTTCTGGATGCGAGGCCTGGTAGGAGACGTAACCAGCAGCCGGCTCTGGGAGTGAAGGTGGGAAGCGCGCAGTGCATCAATCACACTGACAGCGCAGGACAGACGTAAAGAGCTGCAGCATCGGGAGAAGAGTGGGTGAAAACGAGGGAGTGCTAATGAAGAAATATAAAGTACAACCGAGAAACTCTCTATAGGAGGATTTAGGGATTTACAAGAAACCTTTATGGAACCACAGAACTCTTGCACTCATTGCCATCTCACCGTCTGTAAAACACTTTCATACTTTACCTTTCTGTGTGGATCGTACCCATGGGTGCCCTACAGTCTACTTTGTGAAGACTTTACTAAAAGCATTAAATAAGCATGATTATTGGAGTAATGCAGTATATTTCTTTTTCCTTTTCCTTTTCTTTATTTGATAAGACAGTTGTAGCGTGAAAGGGGGGGAGACTGTATAGACAGTTGGCAAGTGTCGGCACAAGAAGCAACACATCACACCCAGGAACAACTGTGGTGCTAGAAGATTGTCAAGAATCAAAGACACAAACAAGTGAATATCTCTTTGTCTATATGAATTTGCACACAGCCTTCAGAGCCACCAGCTTGGGAGGCCCTCACTGGGGAATATTAGATTGTACGTCTCCAGATCTCATTAAAGGAAGCAACAGGACAATGTCTGCATCTCAAATGAGACCAGAGGCCATCAGGCACTCGGCTGCACAGTAACATTGGCTGACTTGGATAGTAGACATGACAGACAAATAAGAATGGTCTTTTTGGTGACATAATTAGACAGTGCATCCCAGTTTGAAAGTCCACGTATAAGGTCCAAAGCCACCAACACGGTGCGTGTCCTCCCCTCAAAGTGTCGGTGCCCCACGTAAGCACTGACTGAGAAAGAGAGCGTTCTCCAGCTGTTTGGAACGCTCTTCGAACAGACTTGAGGTTGGGTGAGCTGGGTTCAAAAGTTCTGTTTTATTTGTTCTTAAAGCAGAACTTAGTAACTCGCCCTGCAGCACTCTTGTGACAATACATGGTCAGAAAATAGACAAAAACATTTCATATTACCAAACTAAAATAAAAAAAGAGCCAGGGTTTTTCAGTCGAGTCGGGTCGAAGTCCAGTGTCCAGTGACACACTTCAAACGCCCCGAAAATACAAATGTAACCATCACAGGGACTTGAAAAATTTTACTTTGTTCTGGTTTAAATGTCTTATTGGTGGAAAGGTTTTAGGATTTGTGTGCTGTCGTATCTTTCCTTTTGCCACAGGTCACCTTTGTAAAAGAAGTTTCGATCGCAATGGGTTTTACTTTAATAAATACATAGATACATAGATACATAGATACATAGATACATACATACATACATACATACATACATACATACATACATACATACGTACATCAATGTTTATACATAAATAAAATCAAAAAGTATAATCAATGTTTATACATAAATAAAATCAAAAAGTAGTGTTAAAGAAAAAAATAACTCAACCAATGAATAAATAAATGTCTGAATCTGTGAAAATTTAGAAAAGATAAGTGATCAACTGTCACCATTTCAATAAATTATATATTTTGTGTTACCCAGGGATTCCGTTAATGATTATATGTATCAATACATTGTTGATTACTGACAATGAATACATATATTTCTAACTTAAAATCAAGATGTATCACTGAAGCAATCCAAACCTTAAAAAAGGCCATGTTTGAAGATAAAAGGGAATATATCTGTCAAAACGTCCAGATTGAGTTACAACGATTTGTGTTGCTTAATAAGTGCACAAACTTAGAGCGCAATTCCAAAAGATGATGTGTGACAGTTTTCTGCAGCGTTAATTGGAGCCTGCTTTTTACCAACAAACAGTGGGAGGTCTTTGAAAACCAACTCGGTGCTTTTTCTGAAAAGGTGTTTCATGAATGCGTAACAGGCACGTGGGATCGAAAAACAAACACCTCACCGTCTGGTCATCAAAATGATCATCCAAAAATAGTGTTTGAGAAGGACAGGACACCAGGCGCACCACAGCGACGGGAACAAAAGGGCTATTAAAATGCACTTTAAGTATAAAAGCTTGTCATGTCAAGTCATGTTCTAAAATTAACAGTGACGTTTCAAGCAAATGTAATGCACACGTCCATCAATATCAAAATTGTGATATGAAAGTACGGCTACAAATTTTATTTTCCACATCTTTTTTAATACGACCAAACCCGTATGGTGAAGGCTGTTTGCGACATGGACACAAAGCTAATATCCGGCAGGAGGATATTGAGCCTCGTCTAGCTGTAAATGTGATTGTGTCCTTGGAGTTCACGGGCTGCTCCGAGCCGTTACCCATTGTCTTGTTCTCGCCGCAGAGACCCACTTGAAGCTACACTCCCTCTGCCAAATAGTTTGAGCCAACCAGTCAGCTAACAGCCAGTGAGGAGCCAATACTTTCCCCATAAGAGCTGGTGTTTTTCGTTGGTACCGAACTGTGCTGTTTTTTAGCCACTGTTTACTTGTTATGAATTGCTTGAGGCTGCATGGCATCTGGAGTATACACCTGTTCTGTGGTGTGAAACCGGCCGATAACTAGCATAATGAGTAATGATTATTTTAATATTTATATTATCATTTGACATAATGACTATTTTATTGATACATGCAAATGCTTATGTAAATAATAAAAATAAAAGGAAAGAGAATTAACTCATAGCCATAGGCGGAGAGTCAATGCTTTTGCATTCCCAAGCACTACGTCAATGTTATTGATTTAAATGATGGAGATTTTTGAAAAATGATTAAATATGAGCTCTGCACGTCTCTCCTCTCAGCTCCGAGCGCAGAGCAAGCGAATTGTGAATTTTTCAGGAAAAGGCGAAAAAATAAGAGAAAACTGGATAGTTCAATTTTCTTTAAAATCGTGGACACCGTGAACATATCAGCCTTTAATCACCATGACTGAGAAGCAGTGGAAACGCAACCTCATTTTAAAATATGAGCAAATTTCAAACTAAACCCTGGTCGTTATGACCAGAGAGTGGCAGCTCGCAGCTTGGCGCCTTAGGAGGTGCCAGTGTCTGCACTGTACACACACAGGGCCAACAGGCTTCTATTGCTTCACTCCCGTTGTGTTTCAGGTACCAGACCCATTGTGGCCCTGCGTGTGCATTATACAAGCTTTAGAACCATTGCGAAAAACACCAAGAGCTGTGCTTTTAAGATGAGGGCTATAGAAGAGCTACGCACAGAGCTGCAGCGCGTCATGTAATCACTCTTTTTTGAAAAAATGCGTTACTTAGTTATCGTAATAGCAGAGGTGGGAGTAAGTCACCTATGTGCAAGTCACAAGTCCAAGTCACCAGGTCACAAGGGTCAAGTCAGTCAAGTCGAGTCACTGCTTTCAGTACAAGTCCCCTCAAGTCCTCATGCACGTGAGTGTTCATGCACGTGAGTGTTCATGCACGTGAGTGTTCATGCACGTGAGTGTTCATGCACGTGAGTGTTTATTGTTCATGCACGTGAATGTTCATGCACGTGAGTGTTTATTGTTCATGCACGTGAGTGTTTATTGTTCATGCACGTGAATGTTCATGCACGTGAGTGTTCATGCACGTGAGTGTTTATTGTTCATGCACGTGAATGTTCATGCACGTGAGTGTTCATGCACGTGAGTGTTTATTGTTCATGCACGTGAATGTTCATGCACGTGAGTGTTCATGCACGTGAGTGTTTATTGTTCATGCACGTGAATGTTCATGCACGTGAGTGTTCATGCACGTGAGTGTTCATGCACGTGAGTGTTGCCAAATTTCCTAAACTCTTTGTGTTCAGCGTCACATTCGACTTATAAAAGAAAATAAACTGAAGAAAAATCAATAAGATCTTAGCAAATCCATTTACACTGTAGTTGCAGGAATTTATGTTTTGATCCTGACACCAATCAAATATTGCCAATTTTGTAAATTCACATAATCAATATGATTGATACGTGGCAGGACTAATCGGCTGTCCACGCCACGAGGAAATGAGACTCAGATTTGGCGCCAAAAATTGTCTATTACGCCTTTAAGAACAAAGCAAAATTAAACTAAACAAAGAACAGTGCATTTTCCCGACATTTTGGCAGTAATCCACCAATACTGGACACAAATACATAAAATACAACATAAATGCAAAACATATTTCACTACAATAGTAACTTAAAGCATTTCACAGATGTTGTTTTTGTGAACAGTAAAACTGGCAGTGCAGCTGGCATCAATATCATTATTGGGCGTGTAGTTCCTAAATGCACCTTATTATGAACATAAAAGTGTCAGCAACTCAGTTTTTAAATCACATAAATTGTGGGTCCATATTTCAGCAAACCATTTTGCCGCTGTCTATTGAGCCTGAGAATAATTAAATGTTTTGTTTGCCTTGTTCTCTTGGCTGGGTCTTTGCTGTCAGCTTCTCTATGAGCCGCAGCCTCATTCTGACCAGACCTGTCACTCAACAAATCTCTCAATTGGCATCAAAACATCTGATAATCTTGTGGCTTTGTGCTGAAGTGGAGGAAAACAGACAAACCCTGGTGCGCTTCCCTTCTAATTACATGACATCTGTCATCTAAAGTCATCTTCTGACATTTGGGAACACTTTATGCCTGTAACTGCAATCAGCATTAATGCATGCAAATACAGATTGAAGCAGGTGTACAGCACTCCTGTCTTGAATGAATGACTGAATGAAATATGGATTTGGAATGATAATGTATGACACAAATTGCTCCGACGATTAAGGACTAGACAAACATCATAACCGACATACGCACAATGGGAAAATCACATCTGGACTTAATTTGAATATGGACAAAATGTAGTCGAAAAATTTATTCGAAAAATTTATTCGAAAAATGTATTCGACAAACAATGGACGAAATGGGACATTTATTTTGGCCCTAATACACTGTAACCTTTCTTTTCTTTGGATGCCACCTCCTTATTTTCACATTTGATCATTTAATTATATTGTGTTCTTTCTGGTCGTGACAGGTCTTTATGTTTGTTTTTGTTGTTTTATGTTCTAATAAATGAATGATTGATTTTAAATGATTTTATCACCAGGGCAGCTGATTTTGTGATTTCAAATTGTCTAATAGAATAATGTGAAACAAAATACTCTATTATTAAATGAAAATGTTGATGGAGATGGTTTATTATTATTCATCTTTAACCAGGTAAGATCCCATTGAAAACGAGACCTCTTTTTCTAGAGGAACCTGATTACCATTGAATGGAAGAAAATGACATGTAACACAATTGAAGCAGTCTGCCCTTGGTCAAGGTGCAGCACGGACAATGATTCAACAATTATATACTGAAGAAAAGGATTGCTGCAATTGCAAGGGGACCGCAAAATCCACTTTGTTATAACCATTAGTTTGGCTTAAAAGACTTTTTGTGAGCGTTTGGCATGAATCAAAGAAAAAATGCTATTTATAAACAACTTAAGAAAGTAAAATATATTTTAGCGTTGAAGTGAAATGATTCAGTCCAGGTTAAATGCAACAAAAGACCTGCGTAACCATCAAGGTGGAGTGAATGCCCTTGAATCGTGTTCTCAAATGAGTCGGCTTGGTAATCATTCAGAAGGCCTCGCTGCAGGGCAATTATGATTACATAGCACTGGACACAACTTCATAGAAATGTAATTGTAAAATGTACTTCCAGTGGCAGCTGCGCAAAGCCAAGCTGCCAGCGCAGATGATGGTGCAGTTCTAGACGGCCATTATTGAGTCCATCCTCACTTCCTCCATCACCGTGTGTTACGCTGGAGCCACAGCCAGGGACAAACAGAGACTACAGCGCATTGTGCGCTCTGCTGAGAAGGTGATCGGCTGCAGACTTCCATCTCTGCAGGACCTGTACGTCTCCAGGAATCTGGGACGAACAGGTCGGATCACAGCCGACCCTTCTCACCCTGGACACGGACTATTTGAGCCACTCCCTTCAGGCAAGAGGCCACTCCCCTCAGGCAGGAGGCTACGGTCCATCTGGACCAGAACCTCCTGCCACAAGAACAGTTTCTTTCCCTCTGCCGTTGGACTCATGAACACTTCTTAACACCTGCCACTATAACAATTCTTCAACCAATACTATTCATGCACTGTTCACTTTCTGCACTATTTCCAACCATCTGTACATTTTTGTGACCCTGCGACAAGTTGGCCACTGTCCAGGGTGTACCCAGCTTAAGGCCCGAAGTCACTGAGATAGGCTCCAGTCACCCGCGACCCCGAAAGGGAACAAGCGGTAGAAAATGGATGGATGGATGGATGGATGTACATTTTTGTGTAAATATCTGTGTATATACTGAGAACAAGTAAACTTTACTTTATTTTAATCTTAAATTCTTAATTTATGCCATATTTGCTTCTATAGACTTGCGATTATTGGCTCGGGAAACGAGTCTTTTTTATTGCCTGTTTTTTTCTTATTATTATTCATGGTAATTTTGACACAACTCGGCCATTTTTGACCCCCTGACATTGATGAATGTCACACATGGGGACATAGACCCGATCGGCTCGGCCCGAACTCCAATAAAATGGAGGTTGCGAGAACGCCCGTCGCAACAGTGCCGACTAGTTCAAAAAAGAAAAAACATGAAACTCTTTGGCCTAGGCACGTGAGACTTGGGACAGTGATAGAGCTACCTTTGACCTCTGACCTTTGAGGAGTAAAACACACCTGGCAGCATCGCTCTATGATACACAGGAAGTCAGCCATGTTGAATCAAAGTGGCACCGCCACGTTTGACTTTTTTTTTTCAAAATCTTACTTGTCCTAGGTTTTTTGTCCAATCAAGCTCAAAACAACACCTTTTGCATCTAAAGACATTGCAATTTTATAAATATTCAAAAGAATGTTGATATTCTTTACGGTCTCTGCATAAAACAACCTCAAAATAGGCTTAATTTCCTGTTTTTTCAAGGACAAGTCAAGCCTATTGGAAATGATCTACGGAGCTCATATTTCACTCACTAATGCGTTTTTATGATCTGATTGGAAAAAAATAATACCATGTAACAAATTGACTCTTTAGCGCCCCCTACCCATTGTGTAAAAACTCAACATTGTCTGATTTGTTTGAAACTCATGGTTTATATTCTCCTCGAGACGCCATGAGAAAAGTGCATTGCAGATATTGTGTATTTATAGAGAGAGAGAGAGAGAGAGAGAGAGAGAGAGAGAGAGAGAGAGAGAGAGAGAGAGAGAGAGAGAGAGAGAGGGGGGGAGACGCAGACACTCCAGCAATGGCTTCAGCCATTGCAAATTTTCTAGTTATTATTATTATTCTATGTTGCACCTTATAGATCCCATATTATGCTATTTTTTCATTTCGTAGTCTACCCTAAGGGCATATTTGATAATAATTTGCTGTGCAACACCCATAACAAAATAGATTTAAAATATCACCCATCAGCGTGTTACAGCTACAAAGTGCTAACTGGAACAGGGCTGAAACAGAGAAGCATGCTGTGGCACTCACCAGGAGCGCCCGTTCGTCTGCTCATCCGAGGGGAAGGATAAAGACTGTTCTCTAGCTAAAGACTGCAGGACTCAATCAAAAAAACACTTTAGGCACATTTATAAAGGTACCAATAGCACTGTAAGAAAGTTAAAAGCTCTGAAAAGTCGATTTTGCATGATATGGGCCCTTTAACGCCTAAACAAGTTCCTATGTTTGCGAACTGTGTTAGATGACAATGGCAATAAACCTTTTCTGATTCAGATTTTTAATATATATTTTTAAATGTTCTTTTATTTTCTTTTTTTAAACAGGGATCATGTTAATGGCACCATATATATCCAATTCTGATGTTTACAAAAAATGTAGAAGGATTGAAAGTATTTTATTGAAAGATTTTGTGCCAATTTAGGAAATGGACACATCCTCTTTGAACTGTGCATCCTGTGTTTTGCTCATCCAATCAAGCTAGATGACAGCACTCACTCGCTGCTCTCAGGATAATCATGCAATCAAACATTATTGGGTTTCCACAGGTGCCAGAAGAATGTGGGGCATTTCCCAATGACACTAATTTGGGACATATTTAGCTTAATCACTTTTACGCATCTCAGTGGAACCCATTACCACACAATAAGAGGCTTTTCTCAGACCCAGGGTTTAGTAATGGATGGTAGGAGAATGTCAATTCACAGACAATTCAGTCAGGTGTTATGTTTCATGTATAAACATGTAGTACATGCACATATATCTCTTAATCTTTAGGTGCAATGCTAAATTAAATAACAATTGTTACACTTAAATTATGTACACTGATTATCCTTAAAGTGTCCACACTATAAGCCTACAGTGCTGTAGGGTGAGCTTATTTCCTCACAGCATTGCTAGCAAACTTAATCCTTCAAGACGGTGGCTAATTGGCAGTGCAATGTTATTATTTCTTGGCAGAAAAACAACTTTCCAATGTTAATGTGAAAATGGGCATTGTCAGGGGACAAAATTAGCTCATAAGTCGAAGAGCAAGCAAAAACTAATAATTGAACACTGAATATTTCTGTTTTTGTGGTTGCTAGGTATCTCTTTTAAGCGTTATAGATGAAAAAAATATTCTAACTATCAGCAAGACTATCATGTTAATTAAAGGTCAATAAAAAATATATTAAAAAAAAATCCAAACAGACTGTTTGAGCTTGGATCAAGTCCAGTTAATTACTTTTAGATCGAGCCCGGACAGTCTTGAGCAGTTAGAAATTAAATTTTATAAAACATGCCAATTCATTCTTTGGAAAACTTTGATGTGCACTATTTAATGAGCAGCCATAAAATGAGGTTTCCACATTAGACAATGTTCTTCAATGTTTCCTCTCATCATTCCGTTTCTTCAGTTTAGCCTGCATGTGTTAGCACTGTCACAAATGACCCAATCTGAATTATGGGTCTGAAGAAGAGTTCTTCCAAGAAAATCACATCAGAATGAACTTATTACTATATTATCTGGCTGCCCTCTGCACCTGTTGCAGGTCATCTGTCTGCATTAAACCTGATGTGCGTCACGACACACACAAACGTCTTCATCTGGGTGTCTCTTAGATTAGCCATGGTTTAATCAGGTTTGATGAGCTGGGGTTGGTCCGAGCCATACAGCTGGTGAGGGATGCAGAATTGAATTAGCCCTGCTCTAGAGACGACGGTGGGCCCATGGAGAGAGGGGCTAGGCTAAAGATTCACAATATTGGATTTTAGAAACAACAGATTTGCAAGAATACATTTAGCTTGAAACACAATTTACATGAATTAAAGTTGAATACAGACATCTCTGACTCAAGATTGTATTCTGGAAAATGGCATTCTCAACATTGCATTACACAGAAGTACTGTTGAAGCTTTGAATACATGAAAAGAAATCTGTCTTTCCAGGACATGTTCCATTCTACATTCTTGTGACTAATCCAAGCCCCGGTGCGTTCGCCTCTGACAGGCCTATTTGCACCTTTATTTTGAGAATGTGATGAGGCCAGCGGGGTGCTTTGACGACCACACTCTGTAATCTGACTCAAGCTATTTGAACTTTTTATGACCTTTTATGTTTCATTAAGAAGTCATAGGAATATCTGACATGTCAAAGTGCCAGAGTGGCCTGACAGTGTGAACCATCATCTGTCAAGAGTCCATTTTAGAAACAAGGAAAGATCTTTGGAATAATGAATCAAAGGGTGCTGTCAGAGGTTAATTAGGTAGAATCAAAGCTAAGAATATTTCAGAGGCTAAGTTTGGAAAGGCCATTGTGTAGTGGCGCTGCTTGACTGGACTAACTCAAATTAAAATGGCTTATTACCATTCAGTGCAGGCTAGGTTATAGCAGAGGTGGGCCGAAAGACTACATACCGACTCGGGGGACATTGGAAGCAGATATTTTATCTACTGGAGTGCAGCAAAGAAAAGTGCAGCCAGTTTGATTGATGACGTGACCATCATTGCGCCTTTGTGACGCAGATCTGCCTAATCACTTGTTTTTGTTCTGCGGGAAGAGTCTGTACCTCCCTGCTTGTGTCCATTATCCATAATTAACAGAAGAGAAGGACACAGTGTGGGCCATCAGTCAGGTTACACACAAAAACACACAGAAGCAAATAACAAAAGATGGTTAACTACAGCACTTTCAGAACTAATTCATTTCAGACACAACTGTGACAAAGCACCGACTTTTCTTGACCGGAAGCTAAACGTGTTGTAAAGTGACTGTGAACTGTGTGGATATTGTAGTGCAGTCCAGTGTTTTACTGTATGAAAGTTAAATGAATGAATGAAAGCCTCTTGGGGAGTGTAGGTATTCAGTCCATCAAATATCCCTAAAATCCTTTCTCCTTTGACCAATAGAGCCATATTTCATTGGATTCTGCTCTCAGGCCCTGTACATACAGCTGAAGTTAAACATAAATTCAAGAAGATATTAACATTACAATTACCTAACCAGCCAACACCATGAAAATACTTTAATAAGAGGTTTTGGTCTGAATTAGCCAATGCATGGTTGATTTGTGTTTGAGTCAACGAGCGAAGCACTAAACTCAGTAAATCTGAGGTAAATTAAGTTATATACTTTGTTCTAAATACTACAAGAATATCTGAGAGAAGACGTCTTCTGAAATTGAGAGACACGTGGTTATCGGCTGTGGTTGGACCGCCCTAAATAAGGAGATCTTTTTTGATGCCCCCTTATGGTCCAATTCCAGGTCCCTTCTACATTTGAACAGAATGTAGAAGGGACTGGCTGGTCAGGCAAGCAGATGCCCACATCAACATCTTGGTTTAAAGTAGGCCAAAGTTTCATTGTAATTTCAAATTTGTCTTTTTTTTTTTATACATAAAAAGTTTAATCTGATTACTGAAAGTTTCTATACATTATTCTTAGTCGGAGTCGGGATTGAAACTCACGACACAGAGCACACCAGCTGCCCTCGGAGCCTGGCACACGTGAGCTGTGCCTTAACCGGCCAGCACAGTATTTTATTCTATTGATCATATTTTTGGTAATTGGCATTTTAAGGACCACAGGAAAACTAGCCGCCATTAAATGGAAAGCTAATAAGGGTCCTAATAAAGTATAATTCCCTAGTGCATTTGTTGGTTCAGTATCAGAACCTGATAAACGAAAGCATTCACCGAGCCTGTTTGAAACTTCAGAGCTCATCCTATTCCATTTGCATTTCAGCACATTTAAGTGTTGCAATTACCACAGCTACAGCAGGACATTCTTCAGGAAAACCATACATTGATTGCTAATTAGTGTCTAATGAAAACCCACCCAGCCATTGCATGGCAAAGGAAATGACTCCTCTTCTCTGATGATGTTTTCAATATGCAACAAAGTGATGAGCTCTCTGAGAGAGGGTGGAGCCACGCATGTGATTGGCTCGTGTGTGTTTCTGCTCCAGTTCCAGCAGAGATGTGTGTTACATAAGGGGCCTGGTGTGTCATGTGAACGGGGCTGTGCTGGACAGAGCCGCTGCTACTTTCTCTAAATGAGGGACTTGACTCACAAAAACCTTGGACCTTTGATTAGGGCAATCAAGTCTTTTGGATTTGCATTCTTTTCTCCAGACTTTGTAACATGCAAATGCAATTTGAATTCCTTTGTTGAGGTCATCCGGTTTGCCAACCAATCAAACCAGGTAATAGTGGCATTGAACACCACTATAATGTTGATATTCATAAAAATAAGTAAAACTACAAATATTTCTTGTAAACTAAACATTAACCATAATTCACTTCTTTGAATTGGCCAATAAAGCACACTTTGGCTGTGCCCAATTGTCAAATAAGTAACCATTTATGACTAAAGTCAATCATCTACATAATGATTGAAATTTCTCCGCCTAAAACACAAATCCAAATCACAAAAGTGAAACCAAAAGAGCAGAGAGAGTGATGGCGCCACAAAGCAGCACCCAACATCCCAGTGCACCAACCATTACTCACAAATTCATCCAGGTCCAGGTCCCGCAACATGTAAGACATCAATGTACTTTTCATGATCAATAAAATGCAGCGGGACAACTTGATAAAGACGTGTTGCCATCTTGAGACAGTGCATAAGCTCACTGTGAATCATGTTTATATTTAGATTTGGCAGAAGAGGAGCAACCACACAAATACTGCACATCACCTTCCCCAGAGGAAGCTTTTGGCTGCAGAGGAAACAAATATGTTTGATGCGCAGCAGCTGGGCAACACTCTACAGTATAAATAACTTGGTGTGTGCCATTTGCACAATTATAACGCACAGGAGCTCTACCACTGAGTGATCCTGATGTCCTGACGTGCAGCAGGTGGAGCTACAGTATTTTAGTCTCCATTCAATAGTCAGACGACATTATTTCATATTCACATCCATACTTGTTGACCACGTAAAAGCAGAGAATTCACCAGACAGTAGAGGACACTTTGACCTTTTATTTGCTGATTTTGAGCCAAAAGCTTTGAGCAAGGGGCTGGGTGGAGGCCTGTAAGTATCCCCCGTTTATTACATTTCTAATACTGATAGCACGATACCCACTTGACATGTAATCTTCTACTGAGACGTTATTTCCATTAAAAAGTGGCCTATTCTATTATTAACAGTAAGGCTTGTCATGCAGTCTGATAAATACTAAATTGTGTTATTATAGTGGGCTTCACACGCTGGGGAAAGATTAAATGATAAGACTTTGCTGATAAGAAATCAAATGGTTTGGGTCCAATATCACCACTTGGTACTTTGACGAGGTACTTTCTGCTTCTTGGTGATAGAACACAACAAGAATATAATATGAGTGAAACATGTGGCTCTTGAAGCAAACAAATCAAATGCTACTTGTATTTGGCTCATCCGCTTGTTAATAAAGGATTTAAGCTGTTCGAGTGCCTCAGATTTGCCTTTCCTTGACTACTTTGTATTTATATTCAGACTACACTGTACTGAGCAAGAAACATTATTTTAGGTAATGTGTTCAGCTGATTCATCTCTTAAAGTCTTAATGTTTGCATTAAATATCTTTCCTATACATTAAGACTGTATTGTATTGTATTGAATTGTATGGGTCCATGATGAGATATGAAATCTGCAGATTGACTTTCATCTAGTCTGATTATCCTGGATGCACTGATTCCCATTTTGAAAAGAGAGTGGGGACTGTATTAGACATGGTTATTTTGTTCTGGCTTCTGTTTGGAGTATGCCTGCTTGTTCTTCAATACAGGGTATTAGGTTTAAGTGAAGGAAATGGATGTTGACAAATTACACACACACACTCAAGATTTTCAAACAACAAAGCTGCCCTGATACAGAAATGGCAAAGAAACATCACTGCAACTCCCAAATCTTAGCTACAAACTGAAACACAAAATTGTTCTGTTTGTTTGTGCAATTGATGTAGTCAACACAAAACTCTAATGCCAAACCACTTTTCCTGCCTGAAAATTATAAACTAGTTGCAATAAATTACATATTGTTCACAACATAGAATAGACTGATCCTGCCATAAACATATTTGTCCAATGGTCTGCAATTTGATTCAGCTTTGATTCAGACATTTTATTACAATTTGTGCTATACTTAGGTGAACACATACAGCCCCATTACTATAATCAACAGTCAATATCACATAATGAGCAATAATGCTGTATTTGGGACGACACTAATTTAATATTCAATGACTTATTTATAACGCTAATCATTTCAAAAACGCATAGGTCTTACGTAGCACTTAAACAAATGGTCAGCACTGCTTTTTTAATTCCATACATTATTCCTTCACTCCCGACTGTCGGTAAGATTTTATGTATCCACAGCAACACTGGACAGACTGGCAGAAGGCTGAAAGATTGAGCGAGGTCTGGAAAGTGTCTTGGCCAGGGTCAAACCGACTTTGTGCACTGACTGAATGGAGCTTTGAATTAACCAAAAAAATATAGTTTTAAATGAGACCTATTATGCTAAATATACTTTCAGGAGCTTTTAACCATGCTATAAGTTATCCTTGTCATTAAGTCATTCAAAGTTGTATTTAGAGTTAGTCATGCATATGTGAGTAATCTTTATTCTCGCCAGTGCTTTATGAGTCAAATCAAATCAAATCAAATCAATTTATTTTTGTAAGGCCCAAAATCACAACAACAGTTGCCTCTGAGGGCCACAGGGAGAAATGAATCAACAATGTCTGTGGTGGCGATGGAGTCAGACAATGTCTGTGGTGGCGATGAAGTCAGACAATGTCTGTGGTGGCGAGGGACGATGTCCCAGGGTCCTCTGTCCTTAGACTCTCCTTCTCGGCCAGGAAAAACTACAAAAAAAACCTCTTTGGGAAAAAAGCGTAGAAACCTGGAGGAGTTCCAGTGAAGGAGAGATCCGACTCTCACAGACGGACAGACGGACACGAGGAGACTGGAGCTGGACCCACTCTTCAGGCAGAAGAGGGACTGTCTGAGTCGAGCTGGACCCACTCTTCAGGCAGATGAGGGACCGTCTGAGTCGAGCTGGACCCACTCTTCAGGCAGAAGAGGGACCGTCTGAGTCGAGCTGGACCCACTCTTCAGGCAGATGAGGGACCGTCAGAGTCGAGCTGGACCCACTCTTCAGGCAGAAGAGGGACCGTCTGAGTCGAGCTGGACCCACTCTTCAGGCAGAAGAGGGACCGTCTGAGTCGAGCTGGACCCACTCTTCAGGCAGAAGAGGGACCTTCAGGCAGAAGAGGGACCAAGAGTCCAGGTCGTCACTGCTCCCCGTGCCACGCCTTCTGCCCTTTACTGGCCTGTGACAGAAGACACGCCTCTGTAAGTGAAGCCTGGTGGGGGCAGCATCAGGCTGTGGGGGTGTTTTTCAGCAGCAGGAACTAGTCAGGATCAACTGAAAGATGAATGCAGCAGTGTACAGAGACATCCTTTCAGGTGCCGCTTGATGGTCAAGTGGATGGCACAATCTTATTTTGGCCTATGTTGTCCTGTCCAGTAAAGCCTATGGGCCAAATAAATTAAAAAATAATATTAACTTGTTTTAGATTAATATTGCAATTTTATTTTTATTTTTTCATTTTCTACAGTTTGCTCCCGTTAGGGGTCGCGGGTCACTGGAGCCTGTCCCAGTGACTTTGGGCCTTAGGCGGGGCACACCCTGGACAGGTGCCAGCTCGTCAAAGGGTGAACACAGAGACATAGACACACAGACAAATATTCACTCTCACATTCATTCACTAGGGACATTTTACAGTTGCCAATTTTACCTTTAACACTTGCACGTGGATGTGGGGGGAAGCCGGAGAACCAGGGGGGAACCCAACCCACAGTAACACAGGGAGAACATGCAGACTCCACACCCTCCTTATTGGGAGGCGAGAGGTCTAATTGTTCTGCCACCGTACAGCCCAATATTTTATATAGATTTAATATGTCCAGCATAATGACCAGCATTGTAGATTAGAACTATATTAGAACTATAAGGAAGACAAAAGCACAATTGGTCTTTAAGTAAGAACTGAGCCACTGCCACTATGCCCTGTGAGTAAAAATGTCCTACTTTTAAATTACGTGTTGTTATTTTCATATTCATTAGCTGAAGGAAATTGTGCAGCTTTTGATGGGAACGTTTTGGCAACCCTTTGCTATTGATTTTACCTCTACTATCCTTGCATGTAGGTGACCTTGGACTGAAGAAAATCTATGATAGTCTGAGTGCCCTCGCACCGCACAGATAACATTTGTACATGGTGGATCTTAACGCACTAAATCAATCATGCTCCCTAGTATTGATTTTGGGATTATTAATCACAAGTGTTTTGGGAACATGCCTCGTATTTCTCTTCCATTTCTTACCAGCGATATGAATCAGGATGTGAAAAATCTGTGGAAACTAATGAAACGATGTTCAGGCTATGAAACCATCTTAAAGTCTATTGGCCAAGTACAAGGAGGCTAAATGTGTCTAAAGAGGCCAGGGCTAGTCATGTCCTTCTGCGACACAATAAATAACTAAATACCAGCCAAGTACACACTGTCCAAATAAAGAACACCACGACAGCTCTGACCATCAATGTCGGTTCAACCCCAAGAGTCCCATAAGCAGATACAAAAAAAAAAAGCTAATCAAAACCTCTCCCATGTAATTCATCACAGGCAGTGGCTCACCAGCACTGCCTCTTCCCTTCGCCGCCTGCTCCTCTTTTGGCAGGGCCTTCATCACTCTAACAACTGAGGGAACATAGATGACCAGCTAACAAATAAAATCATCACCTTTCAAATCAATACCTTTCAACCTTTACTAGGTCACAATGGAACACATTTAGATACAAAAGCTGTATAAATGATAAAGGACACTGATGTGAAATGCTTTAAAAGAGAACTATAATACTTTTCTAGAACCTCATATTAAACTACAAATATTGATGTAGAAGTACAAGTCATATAACAAGCAAAAAGCTCATTATCACGCAGTATTGGCTCCAGTAACAGTGAAGCAATTCCATCACAGTAAGTACACAAAGCAGGAGTTTGCCATGAACTGAAAGAATAAATGGCGTCTCGAAGCAGAGAAGCTGTGATTTTGTAGCTGGCCTAATTAATATTAGTAGATCAATATGGTTAACTTCAGTGGAGGCAGAGTTTTATTACAATTATTACACACGGCCCCTAAAATATATGCATTTATACAAGTTTTAGTCTGGCGTGGATGTTTTTATTGTGTTGATGGAAGCACCTCATTGTGAAAGCAGAAACTGTGTGAAGATCATCTCTCCAGAGACGTACTCTTCAAACGCGGCTCTGAATTGTGTCCTCCCTCTTTGTGTGAACATGGAAATTTTGACATTTTGCTGTACTTAAATTCAAGAGACACAGCACCATGAAAGCGACGGCCCGAATATGGATTTAAAAGTAAAAGGAGGTAGCCTATAACTGTAAATAAACTAACTCTCATTGGCACCAAATCCACTCTCAATAAAACTGGTCCCTTTTCACTCAGCATCGACACCTCGACCATCACCCCCTCTACCCTGGTACGCAATCTCGGTGTCATCATGGACCCCACCCTCTCCTTCACTCCCCATGTCAGCCACATCGTCAAGACCTCATACTTCCACCTCCGCCGCATCGCCAAAATCCGACACTGCCTCACCCTCCCCGCGGCTGAATCCCTCATCCATGCCTTCATCTCCTCCCGCCTTGACTACTGCAACTCCCTCCTCGCTGGCATCTCCTCCCATTCCCTCCACAGACTCCAAATGGTCCAAAACTCCGCTGCCCGCCTCCTCACCCACACCCGGTCCCGTGATCACATCACTCCCGTTCTCCGCTCTCTCCACTGGCTCCCCATCAAGCAGCGCATAAACTTTAAAATACTCCTCCTCACCTTCAAAGCTCTTCACCACCTTGCCCCCCCCCCTACCTGTCTGACCTCCTCATCCCCCACCGCCCCTCCCGAGCTCTCCGATCCTCCTCCTCTCTCACCCTGACTGCACCAACATCCCGACTCAAAACTTTTGGCGACAGAGCATTCTCCCGAACAGCACCCCGACTCTGGAACTCCCTCCCCCAACCTGTCCGCCACTCTCCCTCACTCACAACATTCAAATCCCGCCTAAAAACATACTTCTTCACCCAAGCCTATGACCTCCCCTACCCCTAGCCTCCTCTACCCCATTGCCTACTCTTCTACCCCCTGTTACATCCCCATCTTTTTCTCTCTACTTCTTCTGTCTTGTTTACATTTTATCTGTATATTAATGTGTATTGTACGTGTTGTCCCCCCCTGTCTGTAAATACCCCCCCTTTTTTATTATGTTCAGCGTCTTTGGGTCACTGAAAAGCGCTATATAAATAAAAGTTATTATTATTATTATTATTAATAAAAACACATCTAATGAGGCTATGATATTGCCTGGCCAGGAGAGAATACACACAATATCTTACAAAGACGTAAAGTAGACCCAGTTTTTATCTCTCAGAGTTCAAATGGGCTTGATTGACAGGTGGATTAGCCTAGCACACAAATGCCTGCGTATTTCTGCGAGTGATGCACTAAACACTTTAATAGTTAATAGTTAATGAAGTGAAGAACGATTCATTTCTCAGCGATAGATGATCAATGAGCTCCTCAGTTTTCCATGCATCACTGAAATAAACAAACCTGATTGCACGGCTCCATAATTTGGCCTGAGATGGCGAGGAGGAGGGGGTGAACAGACTGAGAGATCTTATGTAAAGAATAGAATCTGGATCTCACGCTGTAGCTAGGATTTTTGTGCATTTTATAGTGTGCCGAGACCAAAAAAAATTATGACCCTTGCAATGTAAAAGCTATAGCTTGATGGTTTATTTTTTTAAGTAAATCCATAAATAAAATTGCTGCATTCACTTACAAATTGTGTTTTCGAGGGAATTATGTTGGAAGAATGGGACCTGTTTTTTCATAACACCATGTCAGACAGACATAGACAGACAGAGATTAACAAGGCATTGCAGACTATTTTTGACAGCACCATCCCACTCAATATCGGAACAATCTTTTTAGGCGTCAAACCCCCCGCTATGGACACACTGGATGGATATTTTTGGAGCGTACTTCTGGCAGCTGGGAAGAAGGCCATCACATAAAAATGGATGACACAAACTGCTTCAACGGTTCAGGACTGGACTGAACGCACAATGGAAAGTTTGACAGACAATGGACAAAATGCGACTTTTATGGTGCATTTGGATTTTTTTGTTTGTTTTTGTGTCATGTTTTCTTAGTATAACCATAGTCCCTTGGATCACATGTACAGAAGTCACTGGCCTATGTCCAAAACAGCCTTGGCATCACAAACAGACCTCGCTACATTTATCAATTGAAAACCATTCTGCTCCGCCACTTAAATGATGCCACGTCTTTGATCTTGGTGCAATTTCCCTGCGGTCTAAAACTTGCTGGTCCTTTTATCTGTGCAGAGGCAGAACGGGTACGCTGTCTGGAAACAGGTGTTCTGGCTGTTTGATGTTAGCCTGCGGTGGTCCAGCAGCTTTGGAAACATGAAGCCATCGTGACCCCATTCTGGAGAAGCCCCTCCCCCACGCGGATGAAGACACCAGGTGCCAAAAATACATGCAGCTGTCATGAAAAAAACATCTGACACAATGACTTTGCGACTGACCCTGGGGATGGACGAACTGCATCTACAGTATGCACCCAACTCATTCAATGAGAAGCCTTTCTGCAACAAAGTGGGAGCTGTCCAGCAGCTGAATTTGGCTCTGCTCTTCTTTAAGATGCCAGAACAGACTACAGAAACATTCACGAACAATATGACTTGAACTATGTACATTTAAAAGGCCTAATAATATTGCCCAATTTGGTGGTTTAATATTTAAAAAAAAGGATTTGTTCATATTGAAAATTAAATATACATGAGTGTCATACCGTATATGTTTTTCATCATTGTTTACTGAAGCTTTGAGCACAAACCAAAAATTATTGATACGTTTCTGTAGCCCGGGTTTTAATTGAGAAAAGAGCTGATGTCAGGTGTATTTAGCATCACATTGATTGGGCATTTAAGACTAATACCATGGCACCATCAGATAACGCAAGCCCTTTTAAGCCTGTGACCAACAATAAATCCTGCTTAAGCTACACCAAAACATAAGCAAAGAGATGATGCTGACCCACAGAAATCGAGGAAATTAATTTGAAAAAGTATTATCAATGGCTTGAGGGAACAAAGAGCACCACCTCTAGACTTTTTTCTCTAACAAATTCATTTGGAAAACATTATACAAAGTGTGCGACACATTGGCTTGTGGCCCTGTGCATTTCCTGGAACACGCATCCAGAAAAAGGATTATACAAGAGATGGGACATGGGATGAGAAGCAGCAACAGAGGAGAGGAGTAATTCAAACAGGCTAAACAGCCAAAGCGTCAGATGGAGTCGTGACTCAGTGCCTCTGTTTACTCTATACATGACAAACAGGGGTCACCAAAAAGCAAAAAGTCTAACATCTTAACATGACTTAACTCCTATGAGAGTTTCATGAGCAATACTATTAAAAGGCAGTTCAATCAGGTCAGGAGTAACTAAATGATTTGACAGCCAATTTCTATACTTCAGAGCTCCCCAAGTAAGTCTTAACATTTGCTTCTAATTAATTATTTTCTGGCTGACTGGTCAGAAGTCAATAGCTTTACAGTATCAGATTTACCTTCTTAAATTATGCCAATGAATATATGTCAGTTAAACTATATTTCATGCAATGTACAGCACAAGGAGTTTTCATGGTCTTTTGAATTTGTTTTTAAGCTTTTTATACAAGGTTTTGCTTTAGGAATGTTAAATACACCTTTTCCAATATATACCTTTTTCCTCTTTCGAAAGAGGATTGCAAGATTAGAGCTTTGCATAATAGATTTTATTGATCATCTGTAGAAGGTAATAGCTTCCTTATCATTACCTATATTTAAAAGGCGCAATGGACGATTTTTTGCCGATTTGAGAACGCAGGCGGAAGTGCGCATGCGCACTCCCCCGTGCGGACTGATACAACACACACGTGCGTTTGTTTATTAGCGCAACGGAGCACATCGCATCTCTCGTCTCCCGTAGATTTCAGTCCACTTCTGCGTCAGCTCGAACTGTCTTTCTCCGTCTTCATTTTGCCCCGTACACTGAGGGAACTATATTATGATAGATCCATGCGCTTAGGCACGCGGAAACGTGGGGACGAACCGCACGCAGCTGCAGGTGAGCGGTAGGTGCGTTTTATGATTGATACGTGGCAGGACAAATGATTTATCCACGCCACGAGGAAATATGATAAAAAAAATTTGCTCCACCTTTAAGATTTTTGGATCCGTCATAACTACAGTGCAAACTCACACCGTAACAAAATCATAATCTTTTGCTTTTTTAAGGTGTAATTGCATATGTAATCAGTGACAGCTTCAACAAAAAGGACTTGATCAAAGAATTTAAAACGATTTCTATTTACTTTAGAGGAACTGCATGAATATGTGTTTTCCTTGCTGCCCAGTGGTCAAATGGTTAAGGCATATTGATTGATTGTCACAACAAGTTTTAATTTAAAATTCAACATATAAATTACCTCATTATATATATTATATATTTTTGCCCAGTTGTCTAAATACTGTTCGTCTTGTAGGTCAGAACCCCCAACATGACACAGTCAATGTCTGCCAGCGATGTGTGTGATGTGAAGGGACAGCCATGTTTCATTATAAATTCAAGGCCAATCTGTTCCCAGGGAGGAAAAGTAGGATGCCAGGTAATGAGTTACTTTAGGAGATAAGGCACAGCAAATGTAATCTCTGAAATTTCGCTGGCAGACAAATAGCATCTCAAGCCCATCCAATCAAACAGAGGAGAAAAAGTCAGGCCTCATCAAGGCCGTCATACATAGCAGTAAATAAGGTCAACTGTTCTTTCAACATCTTGTATCCCTCTCACAGGTTATATTGTAAAGGCCAATTAAACCTGCTTGAGGAAAAAATAATTGAGCTACTTTGTAAAAATGGCCAACTTACAAGGCGGAATAAGTGAAGCCACTCCAGAGCACACAATCTCTACTGTACCAGCAATACATCAAATTTAAACAGGTGAGTATTTATTATCTCTGGTGGGCTGGACTGGCCTCATGGCACAGTGGTAATGAGTGTTTTTTGTCTGACTGGGTGGACATATTTTGGAAAAGGGCCTCCGTTTCACCTCAAGAAGACTTGGAGAGGGAACTTTGCGCACACGCGACTCGGGTGGCCGCACATTTACATCATCCTTTAAAAAGAGCCCTGAAGGAGTCAAACTGTTTCATTTTTCAAGGATTAGGGGCTTGGTGGAAAGGGGTAAACAACAGGAGAGCAAATTGAGGCCACTTGCTGTTCTGCCTCTGTGCTTTCTGATAAACTCCAACAGCCAACCTCTAGGCTTTTGTCAATGTCATTATTCCACCAATTGACTCTGTGCTGGTTGGCACAGGAGTCCAGTGAGAACATTCCTGTAGATGAAGCCTCCAGTCCAGTTTTGTGCAGCTGCTGGTGGAGGTTTGAACATCAAGAGAAGCAGAGGCAGCGAGGTGACGTAATGAGGGCAGCTTATGAAGATTACTAAGGAGCTCTTTGAACGGTGTGCAGCACGTGGCTCCTACAGCACTAACAGGGAATGTGGCTGGCATGACAACCTACAGCAGACTAGAGACTTGGTTGCTATGGTGCCCAACAAGGATGTTTGCATCAGAGGCAAACCTAGGCAGGCAGGAGTCAGTGGCACATACGCCATGCTCATCCACTCAATAACAAGAGTGGTCAGGGGCACAGCACAACAATCGAGATGAGAAGACGGGACCTTTATAGTGAACAGATTCATTTAAGTAAACAAATAGAATAAATACATGTATGTTGTGATGTAATTGCCTTCATCAAATATAAACTGTCCACCAAAGAGTTGTTTTTGATGATGTGTGTAGGAGTAAAAGGTAATCTCTCTTTCATGGTGTGAGTGTAGACTGTGTCGAGGTAAGCCTGGTGTTCAGGGGACTGAGGTCGAGCTCAAGGAGCAGCAGTCCCTCAGATGGTATTAATCTCTAATAACTTCTCACCAGGCTCGGGCAGGAATCAACAGCAGAAAGTGCTCTGGGTAGATAATGTGTTTTGTGTGAATGAGGATATTAAAAAATTGTAGAGGGCAGACGCAATTTCCTCTTAAAGGCAATTTTACAATTAGAGTTCTCACTGGAAGTCAGCCATTCACAACAAGCAGAGCTAGATTAGTTCTATTGTTGTCATTTTATAGTGAAGAGAACAAAAGTACCAGCATCTTCTGAGGCACTATTAAACAAACGCAGGAGGTAAACGCACACACTATTTAAGTTGTTTTGAATAAACGCACAACCATCAGGGACGCAACTCTATGCTCAACATTTTTATATCAAAGTTAGGCCCGGTTCCATCCAGCTGACTTGGATGGGCAGACTTAGAATGTAGATGAGCAAAAAGATGCAGCGTTACATTGACTGGGTGTTCCAACTTAAAGGGTCTGTACCTATTTTTTCCCATGTAATAAAGTTGAATTAGTTAATTTCACACTGGCAACTGCATTTCACATGTTGATTATTTTCACACTGACAACCGCAAGAGGGCGCTCTAGGCTCTAAGCGACACAGAAGAAGAATCAACACTTCCTCTACCTCCGGAGTTTGCAGAGTTGTTTAGAAGTGACACAGAGGAAGAAGTGAGAAATACATGTTCAAACAGTTTAAAATGAACTAGATCTGTTTTTCACATTTTTAAGACAGTAAAAACGCAATCTTTAAAGGTTGAATGGACGATCGATTTTTGGCCCAAATCTGAGTCTTATTTCCTCGTGGCGTGGACTGCCGATTAGTCCTGCCACGTATCAATCATAAAACACACCTACCGCTCACCTGCAGCCGCATCGGCTCGTCCCCAGGAGAGCAGCATGTTTTCCCGTGGCTGAGCGCATGGATCCATCATAATATAGTTCCCTCAGTGTACGGGACAAAATTAAGACAGAGAAAGACAGTTCGAGCTGACGAAAATCTACAGGAGACGAGAGATGCGATGCGATCCGTCGCGCTAATAAACAAACGCACTTCTAGCCGCAATGCTCTTGTGTAGGTCCGCACGGGGGAGTGCGCATGCGGCGATAAATCGTCCATTACGCCTTTAAGGTTAATATATTCTTAATTAATCCCCATGGGGAAGATTGTCCTCTGCACTTGACCCATTGTTCAGGAGCAGCCAGGGACCGCCACAGTAAATCCATTCATAAGAATATAATTTATATTTGTTTAAGTTTTACTATACTGAGGACACTTCTCTCAAACCTTTTAGTTGGAATGCCTAAAATGAATGCAAAGATTTGTTAGTTTATATTTAGTACTCTCCATGAAAAACTGATTGTGTTGCATGTTTGCTTCTTATTTGAAGGTCATGTTAATACACAGCACATGTTTGCTTCTAAACCAGCCCTGCATTTACACAACGACAAAATGATTGTCGTAACTTGTGATAATTAAAAGCTTTTATTGATTTCTTTGTTATAAAAGGTGTTTATTCAAGTAGCATGCTTGCAGAAGTGTTCTGCATATTATTAAGAGGGATAATTTATTTGTGGCACTGATTAGTGTAATCAATAAACAGGAATGGGACTTTAAAAAATACAAATTCAGGATAAACATCAGTGTAGTGTCACTGATCTTGCTTGCTGCCAATGGCTACTCAAGGTCAAATCATGGGAGAGCTGCTATTTATATGTCTCATTTTATATTACTATTCAGAGCAGAAACCTCCTTTCCATAATTTCCTCACAATCTGTCTTTGCCCAACTCAAACCTAAAGAGAATCAAACCCTAAAAAAGAGAAAGCTTACATTTAGATAATATAGCCTAATGTATACAATATGAAAATTCAAATTGTTTAAAAGGTTTTGACAAATACACAGATGGGATGATTAATATGTTGCTCAAATGGGCCATTCCAGACCATAATGCTTCAGCCAGGTTGTTCTGTTCAAGGTGAAATGTACCCTGAAGGTGTTTCAGAAAGCCATTTCTCCAGCGGTAGCTACAATATCCATCTGCGCAGATATAACCTCAGCTTGTCTGTTTCAGTTAGTGCTTATGAAATGGAGCATCTGCAGAAGCTCCCAGAGAGTATGTAAACATAAGCTCTGCCCTGGGAAATGAGCTGAGAGGTCATTTAGACTGAAGGCAGGGAGAAGCATGGCACGCTGCTTCTGTCACCTGGAAACAGTTTGACAAACTCGGGGCTAAATGTATTCATCGCACACCTGAGCAGCCTCTACCTCTACCTCTCCACTCCCCTTTCTCCTCACAATGACTGATCACGCCTCTGGGGATTTTAGGTAATCTTCGGGCAGCGCCAAAGGTGATAGGCTGGCTGCCTTTGTATGTACCAGCGCTCCACAATCACAGAGGATATGCTTGACATGTTTGCAGACAGCGAGGAGCCATCCATTCCATGTGCATCGTGCAGTAACCAAGGGGCAGCCTATCAGTGGAGCAGAAGGGGGTGATAAGGCTGTTGTACAGTGAGGGAGTTCCCACCAATCCGAACATCTGAACACACACTGCTAATATTGCTAAATTTTGGAGCGGAATTTTTACTACGCTCTCTGCGAGACTCAAGTTAGATTACAACCTCGTGTACCGCAGAAAACCAACTCTTGAAGACACGAGGAAACAAGAGAAAGATCAATAGTATGTCTTTTACAAGCCTAAAATAAACCCATTACAACTCGAGGGTGGAAAACAAAAAGAAGACAGGGCATCCACGCTATTGTCAGCCCATTTTAATCTCATTGCGAGGTGAACAAATGAAGGGATTAGCTTCAGTGGGATAAAAGCAGCGCTGCTCTTCCGTCTCTAACCTCCTCCTCTCTTCATCTCAACAACCACCCACACAACCACACACCCACACTGTGGTCTCCCCTCGCAACTAGAGACACGCTATACATGATGCAGCTATTCCACAACCACTATCACAGTTAATCCTCCTTATACATCCAGGGAATCAAGTATAAAACTTAAAAGTCTGGAGGAACAAGGGTAAAAGCATGTCAAAATCCTGTTATGAAGCAGAGAGCAGGAGTTGCATATGTGCACTTCTCTTCTCTTGTTCCCAATCACAGCACAAACCCATCTACAACATGTCACCTAGACATCATTCTCATTCACACAAAAGGATGTAACTATTCAGCTCAGAGAAAGCAAACATTTACGATGAACTTGGGAGTCCTGGAGACATGCGCTCTTACCTTGCAACAACAGCACAAGTTGAGCTGGTACTGGTGAGATGCTGCGCTCATTCAAAGTAGATGGGAGTCAGGGAGTGTATGTTGTACCTAAGTGTGATGCTTGGAGACGGACAGCGAGAGAGAGAGAGGGAAAGAGGTGGAGCCTGCTTTCGGAAGAGAAAGGGAGGCGGAGAGAAGCAGGCAGAATGACAACACTTTAGGCTGTCTGCATAGCCAGTCTTGTGGGAGCAGAGTGAATGGCGCTAGATCATCTCCTATTTAAACTGGTGCAGAAAATAGAGAGCATGTGAGGCTGAGAGAACGGCAGCCTGAGGGTAGATACAAGGAGAAAGGTGGAGAAAGGAGGAGGAAGGAGGGAGGAAGGAGGGAAGAGGAGGGAGGAGGAGGGAGGAGGGAGACACTAGAGTATCAGAGCAGTTCAACCCAGCATCGTCATGCGGCACTTCCTAGGAATCCCTCCAGTAAGAGGAGCACTGCATCACCAAGTCCTTGGCTGTGATTGGCTGGTTAGCAAAGAGACGCCAAGGATTAAGGACAACGCAGTGTAACCTAAAATGACTCTTAAAAATATTAGCATGAAGTATTTTAGCCCCTGGAGCCCACATCTGTTCAAGGACAAAGTGTATGTGTGTGTGCGCGTGCGCGAGTGCGTGTGGGTTGTGTGTGTGTGTGTGTGTGCGTGCTGTGTGTGTGGGTTGTGTGCGTGTGTGTGTGTGTGTGCGTTTGTGTGTCTGTGTGTGTGCGTGTGTGTGGGTTGTGTGCGTGTGTGTGTGTGAGTGGGTTGTGTGCGTGTGTGCGTGCGTGCATGCGTGCAAGCGCGCGTGTGCGTGTTGTGTGTGTGTGTGTGTGTGTGAGTTGTGTGTGCGTGTGTATGGGTGCGTGTGTGTGGGTTGTGTGTGTGTGTGAGTTGTGTGTGCGAGCGTCCCTTCTGTTCCCTTCATGTTTGTATTATTAATATTATTATTATTGTGTATTTATTATTTTAACATTAAGCCTTTACAACTCCTATTTGGAAACAAAAAAGAACATGAATCCATAAATTGGATTGGCCCCACACTGCCCTCAGAGCTCCAACGCTCATAGTAATTCCCTCATTACAAAATGCCACACTTATGCTTTTGACACAGTCCCACACACATTCTTCTTGGGTTGCATTAGTCGTCCACACCTGGCTGTGCAGATCAAAAGCCTGTTTGGGTCAAAGCCTCTCTCTCTGCACTGACAGTCTGTGCTCATGAGGCCCAGCGAGAGTGTGTCCCTTGTTTACAGATGGACACATCTCTGGAGGGGCCGGCGACAGCCTGCAACAGCCTGATGGATGATGTGACAGTTATGTTCCAGCGAGCATCTCCACATCCACCTCCTCAGATCTGTCACACAGGCCCTCTGCCCTCTGGGGCCGCCACAAAACTATCACCAATGGCAATGGCAATTGGCATGCAACGAATGTCAATTCAACCTCCAATGAGTTGGTCCAATACTAGACTGGCACAAGTGAACATGAAGATCTACAGGAATGAGATGAAGCCAAATAAATACAAACTATAAGCAACTACTAAAGAAATACCAGAAAAATCTCCTCTAAACTTAAACATGGACAAATTCAGCAGACACTGGGACAGATGGGGCAGATGTGCCACATTTTCTTTGGACTATTCTTTTTTGCATTCTCGCTCTAAAACACATGCTCGCTCTGAAACATATGTAATAAAACCTAATATGGCACGTTCAAACTACACCATCATTGAAAATGTAACCTTGAAGCTTGTAGAAATAACACCCGAGATGAGTAAAGTGAGTAAACAAGTCTAAGAAATGTTTTGTATGCTGTTGGGTGACCTAATCTTCAAATATTGATTGGATCAACGCTGCCATCACTTACAGCCTCAGACCAACTCTTTATGGAAAATAAGGCAAATAGAGGCTCCTGGGCATAAGCTCAATACTAATGCACAAGGACTTCTAATGTCCCATTTGAAACCATGGATGTGCAATTCACTAAAACAGAGAGCTCAATAACCTTTCATTTATGACTCTGATGAGAACCATGCCACAATTCCCAATGCCTTTATAATATATATATATATAAAATATTATTTTAAGGTTAATGATGTTTAGTTTAACTTCGATACTAATGCGGTTCCTCTGATTTAGGTTTAACGGTGGTGATCTCACTGCCCGTTTCACTGATCACTTTTCTGCTCATTAACCAGTGCTGTCCACAGAAACCAGTTGCTTATTTCAGACAGGCTTTGCATTAAAGGCAAAAAGACTTATTTATCTGATCTTAGTTCAAAGGGACCTTTCAAGTGCTGCAGGCAGGGGCGTGTCCCTACTCCACGGCTTGTTTTTATCAATGGTCCCTTCTCCCACATTTCCACTCATTGTGAATCCAAGTAAAAACAGTCTTACCTTTTGCAGACAGACAAGATGAGCTGCTGTTCTGTAGCTTTAGTTGTTCTGTAGCTTTAGTTGTTCTGTAGCTTTAGTTGTTCTGTAGCTTTAGTTGTTCTGTAGCTTTAGTTGTTCTGTAGCTTTAGTTGTTCTGTAGCTTTAGTTGTTAGTTGTTAGTTGTTCTGTAGCTTTAGTTGTTAGTTGTTCTGTAGCTTTAGTTGTTCTGTAGCTTTAGTTGTTCTGTAGCTTTAGTTGTTCTGTAGCTTTAGTTGTTAGTTGTTCTGTAGCTTTAGTTGTTAGTTGTTCTGTAGCTTTAGTTGTTCAGTAGCTTTAGTTGTTCTGTAGCTTTAGTTGTTCTGTAGCTTTAGTTGTTAGTTGTTCTGTAGCTTTAGTTGTTAGTTGTTCTGTAGCTTTAGTTGTTCTGTAGCTTTAGTTGTTCTGTAGCTTTAGTTGTTAGTTGTTCTGTAGCTTTAGTTGTTAGTTGTTCTGTAGCTTTAGTTGTTAGTTGTTCTGTAGCTTTAGTTGTTAGTTGTTCTGTAGCTTTAGTTGTTAGTTGTTCTGTAGCTTTAGTTGTTAGTTGTTCTGTAGCTTTAGTTGTTCTGTAGCTTTAGTTGTTAGTTGTTCTGTAGCTTTAGTTGTTAGTTGTTCTGTAGCTTTAGTTGTTCTGTAGCTTTAGTTGTTAGTTGTTCTGTAGCTTTAGTTGTTAGTTGTTCTGTAGCTTTAGTTGTTCTGTAGCTTTAGTTGTTCTGTAGCTTTAGTTGTTCTGTAGCTTTAGTTGTTAGTTGTTCTGTAGCTTTAGTTGTTAGTTGTTCTGTAGCTTTAGTTGTTAGTTGTTCTGTAGCTTTAGTTGTTAGTTGTTCTGTAGCTTTAGTTGTTAGTTGTTCTGTAGCTTTAGTTGTTCTGCTTCTCTCAGCCACTGCTACACTGAAAACCACTAAATACAGAACTTTTATTCCCAATATTTAGCTTTTAATTCATTTTAACATTCAGACGGGGCTGTTATCATGTCTTTGTCCGTAACTTACTTAGTTTTATATCTGCTCCATGTTTGTGCCTTGTACTGTCTGTACTGTAAATGATGCGGCAAAAGCATTTTCTTCTCCGGGCTGCGCGAAGAGAGCCAACACCCAATCAGCGATAGAGAAGAGTTAACAGACAGCCATAGCAGCCAATCAGTGCTCAGGGAAATGCACGGAGCAGAGAGGGCTGTCAGGCCGTGGAGAGCAGAGCCACCGGGCCACTCATGGGGCCACTGCACCGAACCATGGGGCCACTGCACAGAACCATGGGCCACTGCACCGAACCATGGGGCCACTGCACCGAACCATGAGCCACTGCACCGAACCATGGGCCACTGCACCGAACCATGGGCCACAGCACAGAACCATGGGGCCACTGCACAGAACCATGAACCATCCCGACTCTCCAGAATAACCAGCATGCCATTGGCTACAGATCAGAGAAAGAAAACACCAATGTGATGCTGAAACAACATTTGGTCTTCAAGGGCATCTATTAAATTCATGTTTGGTGCAGAAATATAGTAAACAAATAAGAATGAATATTTTGACATTTATATCTAATATCAAATTGGATCCGCCTGATCAAAGGGTCATAGAAGGAAGAGGTGAATCACTTGCCCTTATCAGTCCATGCAGACCTCCACCTGGCCTTATCGTTCAGCCTGCCCTGGAGGTGTCTGGGTTAACATCCACAGCAACATACAAGAAAACCACTGTTTGTATGATCGTACATCGACCTTCTGTCAGTGAACACATGAGGCTGGATAAATTGGACTTGTCTGCCTAAGAGCACATGTCTTATAATAAGAGTCAGCTTTGTGCCTTGTGGTGACTCAGGAGTCAGCTCTTAAGACAAATGTTCATGCACAACAGATCAATGCTGAAGAAGATCCAATGTATTTGTGATTATACAATATACAATAAACTGATTGAGTGCAATGAACTGGATTGAGGCACTCATGATAATGAATAGGTTATCTATCCCCAGCTCCATAAAACTACATAAATACTCTTTTATCTTATGTAGTAGATGGAGTTACACAATTGAGTTCTGTAATCATGCTTTTGAGGCTTTAAGTGTGATGATTTACAGTCGTTTTGCTCTAGTCTATTCTTAGTTTGAGTATCATCCTCATCCTGTGTGCTATTTTTAGTTAGTCTGTCACATGATGTAAGTGCAGGCACAGACTCACTGCTGGCCCCATACGTAACAATACATCTTCTGAATGCTTTAACCTAAAGAATGCAGTGTGTATTATCTTATCTATCTTAGGGGTCTGTAGAGGGTATATATTGACACATGCCTTTGTGCTGCCACAAGTGTAATATCTTGTTATTACTTGTTGATCAATTACAGGATGTATGTTCCAGACATTAAAATGAAATCTGAAAACATGACAAATGGAAATGGACCAATGATGGTCATGAGTGGCCCTGCGGCCACTGCTGTCAACAGCTTTGCAGGTCTGTAGGTTTTTCCATGTTAACTGCACATAAACTGATTAAATGGCATTCCAAACAAAAAGGTCAATGTAATCGCATGAATTCCACTTTTGCACAAAGAAAACGTAAAGGGCATCAAACAAATTCAATTTTAAAGGGAATAATTCCAAACCGTGTTGCTAAAGGTCACAGCACTGTAATGTGCTAATGTGCTCCCCAAAATAAACGGCTTCAAAAAAATTAGGACTGCACAATATTAGTGGGGGGGAAAAATGCAATTACATTTTTTTTCTTCCTTTTTTTAGCCAATACCGATTTATATCTTTAAGTATATTACATCTATAAGTATATATTTGTGCATGATTGTATAAACATAAAGATATATGTTTCGCTCAATTGGACTTCTAGTTTTACTCATGAGTCTGTTTAAAAAGTCAAATCTGATGCACTGAGGACATCAGACTTGAGAAGTGGGCGGGGCAGAATAAGGAGACTCCTGAATTTAAAACATACACACAGTGGAAGCAGACAGCACCTTTAGGACACCCGTAAAAGTAAGGTGTCATGGATTATTTGAAAGTGATCATCATGTTAAAGTGATGCACTTTGGTATTGATAAAATACTGATTAAATTATTATCAATCAAGACTGTCTTATCGCTTTAGATATGTACGTAAACAGCCCATTACGCCATTGTTTTGTGCAAAAACACCCAGACTCAGTGTGTGCTGTTATTCGGTCCTATACACAATAATAGTGAAATACTCTGAGCCTGAACCATTTATTTTAAACATTACACATTCAATGAGTAGTAGAAAACCTCTACACTATTTGGATTTTAGACTGATATAAATCCATATTGAAGTCACTAGTGTTGGTGTCAGTAATAAGATAAGATAAGATAAGATAATCCTTTAATATCCACACAAGGGGAAATTTCGTTGCTACAACGCAGTAGAACAGGAGGAAAGGACAGATTATAGGAATATATATATTAATATATATTAATATCTAAAATGTCCCCAAAAAGAAGGCTGTAAAACATGAATGATCAAAAAGCGCCCATCACACTTGTTATAAACTCACTGACTGTAACAAGTTCATTTGTTTCAATTTGGGAGAAAATATGTGTTTCATCAAACAAAATGCTTCTTTATTTGGGGGATGAAAAGCACAGGTGTCATTGGGCTATTCTTGCTATTAGGATCAGAAAAAAACAGGTCTAGTCCCAGCAGTCATTTATTACTGAAATATCAGGTCTCATTTCATCCCAATTACTAACAGAAAGACCGTCCATTACTTCAAAATAATTCACTGTTGTAAATAGAGGAAATAGGACTGGAGAATATAACCGTGTCCAACATAGTTTCTGCTGCACAAGAAGGTGCAGTGATGTTACAGCACTAAGGCTACGTGCTGATGGATGTTTAAGACATAAGTATGCATAATCCTCACCTCAGGGAGAATGTCAGGAAATGTGCTTTGAATTACTGGTGAAATCCCATGTTTCTTACACATGTTGCATATTAGGCAAAACAATATAAAAAAGTGAAATACCTGTGAGCAAACAAATTTGAGTGAACACCAACAGTATTTAAAATGTTTTATTTCCCATTGGCATTTCCCACTTCCCTGTTTAGATGAAGAGAAAAATAACAAAATTGTAAAAAATTATACTATTTTCTTTTAAATTGCCATGACAAGCGTTTGGTGCAAATAATTACCATCATATTCTTAATAATCGAGACATAAAAGTGCTTATAACAGTTACATCGTCATGTTAGGGCTGGGCAAGAAAATAATAATCATTTAATTCGATTTTATTTGGTTTCCTGTAAAATGGCCTTTAGTAATGATTTCATGAACATAAACTATACAGACTTTTAATCTGTGCCATTAAACACCAATAATATTCACATTTCTTCCTCCAAAGTCTGACCTCTGCTCAAAACCACATGTTGTCTGCACAAAGATGGAGCAGAGGATCATGGGAGGTCTATAGTTCCCTCAGTGCTTTTTGATTTATACTGTGTGACTGCCCGCGATATTACTGTGAGACTTTTTACCACTTCACGGTGACTCAGTTTTGGTTACATCACGAGTGCTACAACCTCAGTGTGTAACTCATGGACCAACGGGGTCGGGGGGCGCTGATTGTGGCTCATCACGCAGACAGCTGGAGGTGTGTCCTGGATGTAGTGCAAGGTCGAGTGGCTCTTCCTCACTGTCGCATCTCTTTAATTCACTCGATGCAAATCAAGTAACATTTGTTTTGTTGTCTGGACCTGTCATCGAACAAAAGTAAGAAATGAATGTCAATGGGTGGGTTAGCTCCACTGATAATCAAGAACTATAGAAGGCTTCAATACGGGATAATGGTCTATTCATAATCTGCGTATCCATGGAATCCATCTGATGTTTCCATGGAAATTAGTTTGAAATATATGCTATATTTTGAATGGTAAAAAATCTTAAAATAGAACCATTAAAATCTTCATAGGTCCAGTGACTTATTCAAATGTCCAAG